>NW_015625590.1:745872-756445 GCF_001515625.1 Sinocyclocheilus rhinocerous | reverse complement strand
TGCTTGAATGTACCTTGGGCTGTCATGTGACTGGATCTGTAAGTTGATTCCCTCCATCCACAGCATTAGGTCTCTGACCATGTTTAAGAATCTGAACTTCTCCACTGTGTCCAATAGGAGTAGCCGTCTGGCTTGAGTGGCAGATTGAAGCCCCTCCCAGGCCTCTGTGACTGCACGCTCGTGGCGATGGATATCATCAGCTTTCTCTCCAGCATATGCTTTCTGTAGACGTGCAGCATCGTCCTGAACCTGTGTGACCTGCAGTGAAGAGTCAAAGAATGAAGTTTAACCTTTTGACACAATCAAACCATCAAAATCAAGCCATTAGAAAATGTACAACATATATGTGAAAAGGTTAAATGAAGACTGACTCTAACCTGCCCACTCAGTGCCTGTACATCATGCTCATATGCCGTATGCTGTCTAAGCAAATGTTGGACAGTGTTCAGGTCCCGTCCAAGTTCGGCCCCTGCTAGTGTTTCCTTCTTCTCCCGTATGAGCCCCAGAGCTTCCCGTGCGTCCTGGTGGAAGCGGTGCAGCTCGTATGAGGCGGCAAGCATCTGTGTGCGCGTGTCAATGAGCTCGAGCAGATCGGCCCAGGCCTCATTGAGCCCGTCTTTCCACTCAGCCACACTGGCATTTTCAGGATGACCAGACTCAATAAGTTCATCTGCCTGGGCATTCACTGCATCCACACGCTCCTGGCCAATTGTGCTGGTGTCCCGCGCAAACTCCCGGAACTTATCACGCAACATCTGGAGAGTTGAGAGAAAACATCCAGAATTATAGACTGCATGGTATAATCTTTAAATAAAGTTTAAAGAAGCAGTATTCACATAAGTATGATCAATCGAATGAAGTTTTTTTGTAATTCCAGTAGTGAAGATTCAGGAAGCGAGTGGGAAAAGTGGATTTCATACCGTCACATGTTCGTAGTCCTGTCCGAGTTCGTGAGACCCAGCGACAACCTCTCTTTCAGCGATCCACTGCTCTAAATCATCCACCTCTCTCTTCAGTTGGGTCAATCTCAGTCTCTCATGCAGTTTGCCCCTCCTCTCTTCTGCCAGATCCTTCAACCCTGCGTACAGTTTATCCACCTGGGCCTGCCTTAGAGTGATTCTTTCACTACAAAAGGGAGAAAGAAAATTGATTTTTACTTAATGTCAAATGCTTTATCTGACAGTCCAGAGATCCTACTATGCCCCTCACCTCTCTGGGTGTTCACTATTCACCATAAGTCTGCTGCTATTGGCCAGCTGGTGGATGGTCTGAGCATAGTCCTCTAGAGCCTGCTCCAGAATCTGGTGTTTCTTCACCATCACCAAAGCACTCTGCTCATCCTATAACAACCATTATTAAAACTTTAAACACTGAATACATAAACACATCAGAAACATCAAGTAAACTCGAAACTAGAAATGTAACATGAACTAGCTCTTTGAATAGTTGCTACAAACACATACAAAGTACAATTTCACTGACCTTCGCCTTTTCCTCTGACATCATATGAAGCTCTTGTTCTCCCATCCAGGCCTCAGCCTCTGCAGCATCTGTGTAAAACTGCTGCGCACGGTTAGCCTCTTCTAGCCTCAAGTTCCTCTTCTCTGTCTCAGAAATCAAAAGGGCCCACAATTCCCTCAGCTCCGCCAGACGCCCATCAAGATCAGCTCTCCTCTCCCTGTCCATCTCTGACTCCTTCTCAGGGGACATGTTCGTACCATGAGCCTGGATGTCATCGATACGGGGCTGATGACCCTGAATCTCTTTCTGCAGAGTCTGGGGGAGATGAAAAATCAGTCAGACAGTGAAAAAGAATGTGGAAAATTTATTGAGATGATAAAAAGTAAACACTTTTTTTATAACTTTCAAAACATTGATTGAGCGACTGATTACCTGATTCTTTTTGATGAGCAGCTGGACACTGGGAAGATCTTTACCATGGTCTGTGGACGTGGCGAGAGGCATCCTCTCCTTTACCCATAACTTTAGACAAAAACATAATTACTCTAAAAACTTTAAGCATTTTTCCAAATGAATATTGCTCATATGTATGAATATATTAAAAATTGCTAGTAAATTTCACAAATATTACAAAGAAATATCAATTAACACATTAAATTAAATTAAATTTTAAAGTAGAAAGACTGAGAAAGCATTTTCTTTGTAACATGTACCCAATCTTTTATAACTTTGAAAAATCTTTTTTTTTTAATATTATTATACAGTGTAACAGTTTTTAATGTGACTCACAATTTCATCCTCAAGGTCTCTGTTGAACTGATGAGCCTCTTTTGAAGCAAGAAGACGCTGCCTCCGCTGTCTTAGAGGGTCCTGCAGTTTAGAGAAGCTGTCTGTCACCCTTCTCTGCTGCCCATCCACCTCCACTATCCCAGAATCATCTTGGGCCAAGGCCAGAGCCTGTGACTGCAGAGACTGGACCTCTTTCTCACGCACCTCCATCTGATGCTCCAGCATCTGAGACACGCACAGGTACAGGGTCACATAGGTGGTCATTAGGTTTAAAACTTGTCTGCTTACACAGAATAAAACATATTTCACATTTTTTCCTGGGACTTTCACAATAAAGTGATCTGTGAATATCTCGAGTAGCGATCTTTCTATTTGGCTTTGGATTTACCTGGTGTTTCTTGAGCAAGATGTTGACACTGGTGAGATCTTTTCCAAAGTCATCGCTTTGGAGTTGAGAGGAGATGTTCTGGAGCCAGGAGTCCAGAGCTGAGCAGCTCTGCGTGAAAAGTTCAGTTCGGTTAGCATCAAACAGACACTGAGCTTTGGCTCGAGTGGTGCTCTCAAGCTCCTCCCACTGCTTCTGCAGGCTGCTCATAGTCTCTGATACCGTCTGCTCCAGCTCAGGCTTCTCCTTTACTAACACCTGACCCTCCTACGAGAACAAGAAAAAGAGAGAAAGTCACTGTAGTAGTTTTGATTTATGCTGTTCTGCTTACGAGTTCACATGCCTTGTTTTTTGTTTATTTAGTATGGCACTGATTAAGCTATGAATCTTAGATATTTACACATATTCCAGGAATCCCACAATTTTTGACCACAGAATTTCCATGGCCTTTCCAGACTTTCCACAAAAAGAGAAATTTCTAGCAAATTAAATATATTAGAGCTGAGCATTTCAATTATAAATCACCATTTCAAAACCTGTATTGGCATTCAGAGGTACATCAGATATCCAAAATCACTGGAAGAGATGTGCGTGGGAATATACCTTGTCAATCTTGTCCAGCCAGTCTTTATTGGAAGCTAGCTCAGCCATGAAGGCCTGGTGCTTCTGCCACTTGCTGTGGAGGTTTCTAGCCTCATCATAGGACATGTCCTGAGCCGTCAACATTTTCTCATTTATCCACAAAGTCAGCTAAAGAGACGGGCAAGGAAAAGAAGACTTATTAATCACACAAAAGCCTGAATGTATCATCACTGGCTTCATCCTGTAGATGGTGCTGTGGTTTACTGGAGTCATTTATATGAGAGTGTATTATCTTTCATAATGCCAGTCAGAAGGACTTTGTCTCATAGTGCAGTCAGTATAATGGATATATGTAGTCTTGTTTGCTCTGTACTTTATTACCTCTTGTCCATCCTGTAGGAAGTGCTGCAGCTCTCTGTTGTCCTTCAGTTTGGCCAGCAGTTCATTGGCAGCTTGTTTGTTCTTTTGGTGCCTAAAGGAAACCAAAAGAGAACATGAGATGAAAAACATGATGTTATCTGTAATGGATTTAATGGGTTTGCTGCCAGCACATCATCAATGTAGATCATTGCCAGGATAGTGATGAATACTGCACATTTCCAATATAGCGCAGCTTCTTACTTGGCATTTTGAAATTACTGAGTAGTAGTATATTCACTACCGTTCAGAAGTTTGTGGTTGGTAAGATTGTTTTTTAAATTGTTTATAAAAGAAGTCTCTTATGCTCAACCAAGGCTGCATTTATTCACAAATACAGCAAAAACAGTAATATTGTGAAATATTATTACAATTAAAAAAATTATTTTCTAACTTCATATATTTTAAAATGTAATTTATTACTATGATAGCAAGGTGATTTTTCAGCCATTACTCCAGTCTTGTGTCACATGATCCTTATCATGAAAATCATCAGTAATCATAATATGCTGATTCGGTGCCCGAGAAAGATTTCTTCTTATCAATGTTGAAAACAGTTGTCCTGATTGATATTTTTGTAGAAAATATCTACAAAAAAAAGTTTCTTTTTAAAAGAATCTTACTGATACAAAAATTTATTTAAATATATATATATATATCCATTTTCTGTCAAAATTACTAAAAAAAAAAAAATAAAAAAAAACTTCTACTTCTCCCACCTCTACTTCTAAGCATGCCGTTCTGTTCCTGCTTACCTCTCCTGAATGGAGTCTGTCTTCTCTTGGATCTTGTCCTCATAGGTGTTGCCATCTGAAATTAGTCTCCGTACCACGCCGTCCACGCCGTTGATCTTTTCTTCATTGGCATCCATGGTGGTGAGGAAGTCTTCATGTTTCTCCACTGCCCCCACTGCCCCTTGTAGGCTGGAGGGCATCTCTGTGTGTGACAGAACATACTCCTGTAGGCAAAGAGAAAGGAAACTGTTATGGTTTTTTGACAGCCGATGCCGATATCTTGGAAAGCAGGGTGGCCGATGGCCGATATAAAGCCGATATAATTTTATTTATTTTAATTTATATTTAAGAAATTTTAAATCATTTGAAAATGGATTTAAAATAATTGTGTAAAATAAACATACTTATACTTTAGAAGACAAAGCATTTTTCACAAATAAATTAATATTTATTAAAAATCTAATTAAAAAGGAAGTAAACATGGTAACCAACAGGGCACTCAGTATTCTGGGAAGTTTGTCTGAATCATTATTTTTTATTTTTTCAAATAAAGCCAAGGTAACACTCATTTTACATACAGCACGCAATGAAAATGACATGAATATGACAGTGGGCAACTGCATAAAGCACAGCATAATTTGAAATCACTAGTTTAAAGTTTGTCGATTGCGCGTCTCCAATGAAGCTGAACTCTCCTCCTGTCAGCATTCAATTCACACTGATCGACCGTCACGCAGAGCATATGCGATCGTGCAGGATACAAATGCACACTTCACAAGATCTCAACTAGATTCGACTAAGTCTGCAAGGTTTGTGAAATTAAATGTTCATTAGTCATTCAAAGATTTGTTTAAATGATATAAATGCGTGTTTGCTGAATGCTGACGGCAAATGAGAAAGTATTATAATGTTTGCCTTTCTATTACTAATAATATTAAAGCAATCGTTATAATACTTTTTTGTATACATTTTAATTCATTTGTTTAACAGTTGTATCTGATTATTAGATAGACTTATACCCATATTAGACATGACTGAACGACGACAGCGAACAAGAGGGAGAATGTGAGCGGTGTGCGCTCAGGCACTGCGGCTGCCGTTCTCAGCGCCATCAAAATAAAAGTCAGCCGCGCCGTCAAAATAAAAGTCCCGCCTCGAACACATCGGATTGGAAAATGCCAAATATCGGCCTTGGCGATATATCGGTCGACCACTAGTTATGATAAGGTTTTAATTTCCTGACAACATCCAGTTCTACCTGGTACTATTCACTGCTGCAGGCTTTCTGACTGAATAGCTCAAACCCTCACAAAACTTCACTGTGCTGCTATGCAGGTGTTCACACATTTGATTGGTGTTGCTATGCTGCTTCGCTCCACGGCTACATTGACACCTCATTGGTGCTCTTATATTGTGCACATTGAGAACACAAGGGGAAAACAGGTGGGAGCCAAATGAAGCATGACAGACCACAGTAACACAGACCATCCCATATTTATATGTATAGATGTATAGTTACATAGATATAAAGAGTTGAAATATTAATACATCAAACAGAGTACATTTCATACAAAATACTCTAAACTAACTAAACTAAAGGGGATACATCAACAAGATGAATGAAATGAATCTGAGAATTTACTCAAAGACCAATACTGAAATCCTCAGGAATGAAATTTAAAAACCTCAATCTAGAGCACAACAACAAAAACAGCTGTCACCTAAATGAGGACATGGCCGTAGAGACACTTTAAACCGCGTCGCCCTGTCTTCTGCATTTAGCTGCGTCACACACATATTAATTCAGCACCAAACGTTACCGTCGCAATGGAGCCGGGGTTCATTCATCAAAGCACTGGGCTGTCTCAGTAATGGGATATTTAAATATAGCATGTACACAGACCATGACATGCTACAGGAGAACAAAATGTGCGAGTATGAGAGAGATTGAGAGAGAAAAATCAGGGAGATGATTTGTTGGCGTGTGCAGATCCGGAATTTAAAACACTGAAGTCAGCATCCATCCCCCGCCCCCAACTCATCAGCAGCAGTATGGGTCGACTCTGTGCTGCAATTTGCCACCTCCCCCTTCCCCACCATCCGATGATCATTCATCTCCCTCCCTTGGTCCCTCCTTTCTCTCTCGACCTCCTCTCACAGACATCCCTGATGCAAGTGCTGTAAGCAGGCAGCCAGCAGCAGCGGAGGCTATCCAGGGGTGCAAACGCTCCGGATAACCATGCCTGGCAGAACGGAAAGGCAGGGAAATGGCTAAGAGAGGCTCTAAACCAAAGTAACTCTCAGCTGTAAATGAGAGGAAAAGGAGGGGGGTGGGTAGAAGAAGGGGAGCGAGAGCAAGAGCAAACACGGACAGAAGAGAAGACAGTGAAGACAAAACGTGGACCCTGCTGTCACACAAGACTGGGAAAACATATAAAACACAAAGCAACCTAAATTACCTTCTGCTGCTCTAGAAAAAGGGGGAACAGGAAGAGAGGTCAGAACGGACAACAACATGTTCACAAAGTAATGGAAAGGTAAGTAATACATGGCATTCAGACAAGAATAAGGAGCGTTTAACTCACACAAATAGGTTTATTAAATATGCTCAATCATAAAATCCAGAGAGATGTTAGATCACAGCGAGTCTGCAGTAGAGCGTTTTTACTCTTTTTTTTTTTTTATTATAAAAACAGGGACACCTCAATCAGAGCAGAAGATACTTTCCCCTATATACATTTCTGGCATGTGCACACACACTTTTTCCTAAGGCAAACATTAGGTTTTAGACTGTTCCTGCAAACACTGAACTTCAGATTGCTCTAATGGACTTACTAATGGATTTACTGAGGTAATACTAATGATTTGGCTTTAATATCATATTTAATATTTCCTGCATACTGACGTGGCAACCCAGCACACATGTAACTTTCTAGAACTGAGTGTGATATGATGTGCACAAGCACAAAGGTACTGTGCAAAGCTGTCCCCAACTGCCCCACAAATGAGGGGGTGGGGGTTCAGGATGTAGCCACTGTTACCAAGGCTAAATGCTAACATCTCACTGCTGCAGCATGGCAGGGTAGCTCCTGGCAGAGGCTCAAACTATTAGCACAGAGCCACTGAGAGAGAGAACTGAGCGGCTCAGTATGGGTGGTAACAGTGAGACCTGTTGTTAATCGTGCAATGGAGAGACAATGCTCAATAAATGAAAATGTCCTTATGTCATGCTGTCCGTACCTTGGGTGAATCAGGAGTGTGGGAAGAATCCCCAAAATAAAGGGAGACATTAAGGCATGAGTTTTTGAAATGGCTGCTTATTTCCCCAAAAATAAGGTGTAATGGGTATGTCCTCCAAAAGTGGGGGGTGGGGGATAAGGGTAGTCTTACTCCTAAAGAGTTCAAATGATTGCTACATCTCTCTGAGAACCTTTAAAAGACCTGGCTATAAAGATGATGATAAGGTTGACAGAAACATAAGAACAATACTTAGGGTACACTAATACTTAGTAAGATACACTGCAAAATGGTAAATGATAATCATGTTTAAGATTTGTAAAAATTCCCTGGAAGATGAACTGACTTGTTTTATACAGTCATTAGTAGAAGAGCAGAGTCCCAATGCCTACTGGGAGTCTACCCTTCTACTAATCTCCATGATAAAGCTTTGGTGTATCTAAATAGCTCGGATGCTAAAAAATTTTCCTTGGATAAAAGCAAAACCTAAAGAACAAGTTTATGACTAGTTTTCCTTTTTACAGGGAAGCCCACACCACACCTGCCTCCATGCCGACTAACCTGTTGCTCCTTCTTCTGTTCGGGGTGCGTGTGCTGGCCATTTGCCCGCCAATGTGCACCTGTAGCAGAGGCCATAGAGTGGTGGACTGCTCTGCACGAGAGTTAGCTATACTTCCTGACAGCCTGCAGCACAACATTCATTTCCTCAACTTGTCGCATAACCGACTCCAAGATCTCGATGGACTCCTCAACCATTTTGACCACTTAAGAACTCTGGACATCTCCTATAACCATCTGCACCACCTTCCTGTTGGTCTGCCAAGAGCGCTTTGGGATATACGTGCCTCTGGAAACTACATCCGTCAATTGGAGAAGAACAATACGGCCTACCACTGGAACCTTCAGAAACTGGACTTGTCACTCAACTTGCTGGAACGTGTGGTCTTCATTAACAATACGTTGTCCAATCTCCAAGCTCTCAACCTTAGTCATAACAAATTCTGGACTGTCCCAACGAACATGCCCCACAATTTGGAGATGGTGGACCTCTCTCACAACTACTTGCTGCAGATCTTGCCTGGCTCACTGGATCGTCTTCCCAAACTGTCGACATTCTACCTGCATGCTAATCATTTTACCTCGTTGAGCGATGGTGTCTTCAGTCGACTGGATGGACTGCAGCTCCTCACACTTGGAGACAACCCTTGGGCTTGTGAGGACGAGGAGAATATAAACCATCTGTTGACTTGGATGCAACAGACCCCTGCAAAAATCTTGGGCTGTCCCTGCTACACCAGGCCCACATGTGGAGAAGCTCACCTGGCCACTAGGAGAACCTGGCATTCAGCCGCATTCACAGAGCCGCCTCTGGGTGCTGACGCTCGTCATCCTGGCCACCGAGCACCAATGCAGGCAGTTACATCTGGGTACCTGTCCAAGTCAGCCCAGTTGAATGTGGGTCAATATCCAAGCGCTGTTATGGGTGGGGGATTTCTCACGTCAACTCCACATAGCCTGTCCACACAGTTAAGCACAACAATCCGAACACGCAGCACCAAGAAGGTCCTTCCAGGCAGAGCTCACAGCACAAGCCATCAAATCCACATATGCAGCTTTGAAACCACCATTTTGAGCCTTTTATGTCCAGTTCTCATCCTCAGTGCTTGGTGATTCTGCATAACAATCTCTTGAACTAGACCTGCTGCCTTGAGCCTGAAAACAAAAAATCCACAAAGAATGCAAAACGAGAGACTTACCTCTTAGGTTTCCATTTTCACATTGTTCTGGCTACCTAACCTAATTTTTCAACATATGCAATCTCTGCCTGCTTCCAAATAAACTTACCATCTTCTACATAATGTAACTGAGTACTGTATGGCTACACATATCAACATCTAGACACGTATACAAATACACCACAATTAGCAGTTTCTTAATGTGGAAAATTGAATGTTCTTTCCAGTGTTATGCTTGAGCATTGACAGAGATTTGTGCATTTCATTGTTTATATTATGTATTAAACTAAACACTTACAGTGTAAAGCTGATGTGTTCTATGAGTACAGACATGACTTTAACTGTTGAAATAAGAATACAATTGGAAAACCCATGGTGTTTTACTACAACTACATAAAATAAAGTCAACAGGCCATGCAGCGAGACTGGAAAATGCCAAATACTTAAAAACAGCAAAGCAGAGCTGATAGTCTCTGAAAACAAATATAAATATATATATATATATATATATATATATCGGGGCTGTACAGTGCGACATATATGTCGCACATGCTACGAAAAAACTAGTCTGTGCGATGAATAAATTTACCACTGTAGCACGCGTGCGATACAGTTTTGCATGTTCATAGCACAGCTGCTTAATAGTGTGAAGTGATTTCGTTCTGCTTGTTTGTGTGTGTGAAATTGATTATACTTGGTAGTTGGGGGTGTGCGATATGACGATTTTTGATCGTGGATGATTAAAATGTCTCCACGATCTGCTTTTGACAAAATAACGTTGTATCGTGCTACAGCGCATATACTATCAGCTGCAGTTCTGGCGCCTCCCTCCGTCTCAATATAATCTACAACGCCACATGCATTCACATCAGTGTTAATGTTACTTTCACTGTTCATTGTTTTGCTCTATGGTACATCATCTTTCATTTAATAGTAGAGCTGGGTAATTGAATCAGATTGGTTTAAAAACACAAGTTCATTCATAAACGAAACACCACTGTGTTTGCTTGGAGATGCGCAGCGGCTCAGCTGTGACTTTTTTTGAAACTATTTTCGTTGACGAAATAGAGCAAAATCAGGTAATAGTGTTGAAGTCAGACAATATAAGTCACTTAATATGAATTTCTTGTTTATTGAACTGTTGTATTAAATCAATATCACATTTACAAACTCCCTTAATAATCATTAAAAGCTGTCGATCATCTCACAAAGTTCCATTATAATCTATCAGA
>NW_015625590.1:738919-742163 GCF_001515625.1 Sinocyclocheilus rhinocerous | reverse complement strand
GCTTGATCTGAAAAGAGCTGTTTTTGACAGGGTAAAAAAGGTGTTTTTTACACTACCATTGAGAAATTTTAAGCAAACTATATTACAGACTTTTCATTAAGACCCTAAAGAATCATATCAACTTGTGGAAAATGGGCATCCTATGACCCCTTTAAGTAATTGTACCTTAAAAAGTAGGGCTGGCTCGATACCACTTTTTCAGAACCGATCCCGATCCGATGCCAAAAATTCTGAGTATCTGCCGATACCGATACGATACCAGCACAGTATTTTTTAAATCAGTGTTGAATTTATATACCTCAATGTGTGTTGACATGATCATCACTCTGTTGTGTGTTACACACAATACTAAATAAAGACAACTTCATTATAAAGAAAAATAACAAACAAAACAAAAAAATATATATAAACAATCTATGATAAATACTATTATAAACTAGGTTAGTGGATAATTTAGTAGCAAAAGATACTCTAGAAAAATCATGAGTGCACAACAATTTTATAAAATCTAAAATTAGCGGGAAAAAACATTATTTAGTGGGGAACAAATAAAAGTGAATAAGTGTAGGACTAAATCTGGTAAAATGATACACATTGCTCTTTGTTTTGTTGTAAAATTCATTAATGAAAAACAAGTCATATATTTATATATAAATAAATATACTGTAAAATTAAAGGTCATTTCTTTTAAATTTATAGCACAGTAATGAGGCAGCACTATATGACAGATGAGACTAACAAGAAAGGCTATTAATAATCTTTCATTGCACAAAAATATTAAAATACTATTATAAACTAGGTTAGTGGATAATTCAGCAGCAAAAGTTATTCTAGAAAAATCATGAGCGTACAATAATTTTATAAAAACATCAAACTAAACATTTAGTGAAAAAACATTATTTAGTGGGGAACAAATAAAAGTGAATAAGTGTAGGACTAAATCTGGTAAAATGATACACATTGCTCTTTGTTTTGTTGTAAAATTCATTAATGAAAAACAAGTCATATATTTATATATAAATAAATATACTGTAAAATTAAAGGTCATTTCTTTTAAATTTATAGCACAGTAATGAGGCAGCACTATATGACAGATGAGACTAACAAGAAAGGCTATTAATAATCTTTCATTGCACAAAAATATTATAATACGAAAGGCTCCAAATACAGAACAGCACAAAGCGCTTATGCGCATCCCATGCGCAGAATGATGCACTTGAAGCAACACGGAGTCACAGTGCGCAGCACTCCCCATAGAAAAGTTCAAAGCACAAAGGGAAGAGATATTGATGCGTAGTGTATTATATCTGTGTGATAGTTTATTGAGCCTTTTCTTTTAACAGTTTAAAATTTACTGTGCTCGTGAAGATCATAGTGCTCTCTACAACAGTGTTGTGATCTAACAGACACCAGGTAGAAAGTAACACTATTTAGAAACAGCACGAAACTCCAGCAAGATAAAGTCCTTTTAAGCAAAACCATTTATCTTTATTTACAGATCAAGCATAATATTAGGAACATTGAATCATCTGGGAGAGAGTTTTATCGTCTTGACTGTCGTAACCGAACATGACGCGCAGTAGGGCTGTGCGATATTGAAGAAAAATGCGATAACTCATTAAATCGGGACAATACGGTACTCTACGAATTCAATATGCACTGATTCTTATTTAAGCTACAAAAGTTATTTAGGTAAGAGCAGTGAGTGATTTTCTCTTTGTCTTTTGTTCATGGCCCCAAATATTGCAAGCCGTAGCGATATGCATATTGCGATAAGTACATTTGCGATATTTCTATCATTTCGATATATTGCACAGCCCTAACGCGCAGTTTGAATTCTGAATGGAGGATGACAGACAGCCGCAGCGGAGACAAGAGTTTACGTGAACTTGACTTAAATATTCACATGTACCTCACATTAAACTGTGGAATGGCTTCAGAACACTTAAAATATAGTGAAATACAGTGCACAAAAACTTTATGGTGCTTTATTATGTGTTTGTGGCTTTTGTGGCGCTTAATAACAGAATAGTATACGCACAGTATCGGATTTGGATCGGCCTCGTCTGACCGATACCCGATCCTGCAGAAAATGCCAGTATCGGAGCGATACGGATACTGAATATCGGACCAGCGCACCCCTATTAAAAAGTAGGGCTGGACCAGAATATTCGATTATTCGAATATTCGTTCAGTGGATTGGCATTCGATTTTCAATTTTGAGATTCGAATATTCTTTTCTTTTTTTCCGAACACCTGGCATCCCCCGCAAAACGGTTCTCATTCGCGCTTGAATATGAATCGCCCATGAGTGAACGTCATGATTCATTTAATCTGGAAGAGGAACGTCATGAACGTCATGATTCAGTTCATCTGGAAGAGAAGACAAAAATGCCAAAGACCTCAGCTGTGTGGGAGCACTTTAAATTGAGTGTGGACAAGACAAAGGCAGTGTGCCAAATATGCGATTTGAAACTGGCCAACCACAACAGCACATCAAGTTTGAAAAATCACCTGGGTTCTGTAAGTAGTACACCTATAGTATATTTTGGTGAAAAAAAATGAACTGCTTTTATCCGCCATGTTAATCAGTAATTTTACACATGATAAAAACGTGCACTTAATTTGCTTGGAAAATACTTGCAAATACGGCAGTCATAAAAAAACGTACAGTAGCCCAGCCTAATAATAATTTGTCTATGCTACCGTGTTCTTTATTTATTACACAGGGTTTCTGCAGGATTTTTAAGCTCAAATTTAAGACCTTTTTAAGACCTGCACAAATAAAATTAATACCATATGAGTGGGGTAGGGCAATGTCTATAGTACCATATTAAACTGTAAAATTACTGTAAAAAGCATAATTTAAAGTTCAGATACAAGTTTTCACAAAAACAAAACGTTTACTTTACATTTCAGCCTTTAAACCATTTATAAGAAAATGGATGAGTCAAAAGTATTAATTATTATATTAATTTAAACAATTACCGTATTGTCCCGAATATAAGACGAAATTTTTTTCTTGGAAATACATCTGAAAAAACGCGGTCGTCTTATATTCAGGGTCTAGACTTTGACATGTCAATAATACACCCACAACACTAGGTGGCGCCAAAACCACATAAAACGAGTGTGCCATGAAATAGCCTATGTAATGTAATGCGTGTTGTAAAGATCGCGAGTAAAAACAAAAGAAAAAAAAACCTTACAGCTGCATGAGTCGTGACGGTCACGTTAGCCTGAT
>NW_015625590.1:707648-731958 GCF_001515625.1 Sinocyclocheilus rhinocerous | reverse complement strand
GTTACAATCATCCGGGTTTAAATAGCGCACAAATTTGGTATATCAAAAAGTGTATATTTTTTTTAATGTGATTGTTGGTACATTTTACCAGTTTTTACCATACTTTCAAAACAAAAATTAAAATAGGAAAAATATGCAATATGAAAATAATTGAAGACAAAATGTGTTTTACTGAGAAAAAACAAGATTTGGTTTTTAAAAAGCCTGTGTCCAAAAGGTACATCTGGAAAAAGGGGGGGTCGTCTTATAATCAGGGTCGTCTTATATTCGGGACAATACGGTATTATCAATAAATTATTATCTCAATTAAATAACAATTTAGGGGTGTGCGATATTGACAAAAAATGATATCTGATGCAAACAGACAGACACACAGAGATTCCTGCCTTTATTAGAGAGAAGAATATGTTCAGCCCCCTCCCACCGAAGCTTCGAATATTCGGTGTTCATTACTACCGCAGCTTCGAAGCTCAAAAAATGGTATTCGGACCAGCCCTATTAAAAAGCTCACTGATTTTCCCTGAAAATCTAGAGAATAAATAGGTATTATATTGCTGGGTGACACCAAATTGATGTTGATTGAAGTCCTATTATTTAAATAATACATCAGTGTTAATAAAATAATTTTAACTGTAGAAGTTATACTGTTGCTTTCAAAATCAAGAAAATGTATCTGACAATTTAAGATCCTAATATCCTACTATAAACATTCAACAGTATGACTAGTATCAGTGCCTGTTTTATTACACCACTTAAAAGGATAGTTCACCCAAAAAATGGAAATTCTGTCATCATTTACTTACCCTCATGTCATTCCAAACCTGTATTACCTTTGTTGGAACACAAAAAATTATATTTTGAAAAAGAAACAAAGAAACTTTGAAAATCAATGTTTATATAGTCAAAATATCTTCTTTTGTGTTCTACAAAAGAAAGTAAGTCAAACAGATTTGGAAAAACAAGAGAGTGAGTAAACAATGACAGAATGTTCCTTTTTGGGTGAACTTTCTCTTTGAATGCAAGAGACTAACATAAAAAATGAAAAAATTACAAATGTATTCAGTTCTATCCTCCAATAATAACACACCTCCGCCTCTTGCAAGGGTGTTGGTTTAACGTGTAAGTCAAATAAAAGGCATCATTTCACGCTGGCATTCACACCAGCATCCTTCTAGAGAACTGAGACACACAAAGAACGATAATCCATAACAAACGGTAAATATGACTATTTTATATAAAGAACTTGTTTTTTTTTTTAAGGTGATGTGTCTTATTATAAAAATAAAACATTACTATATAGAACACTATAATTTTTTGTTGTTTGCCCCATCTAAATAGTGAGAGACCTGAATATGGCTTCCAAAACTCAGATACTACTATTGCTAGTGGCTGTAATGATTACAAGTTATGGTCTTACCAATGCTGCTGCTGCTGACACTGCAACAAATACAACAATCAACTGCACAACCAACAGCACGACCAACTGCACAGCCAATGGCACAACCAACTGCTCGGCAAATGGCACGACCAACTGCTCGGCCAATGGCACGACCAACTGCTCGGCCAATGGCACGACCAACTGTACAAACTACGGCATGACCAATGCCACGGTCAACGGCACAACCGCCAGCACAACCACCAGGACTTTTATAACTGCAGGCTCCAAAGTTACTGCCATCAACTGCTCAACCAATGGCACGACCAATGGCACGACCAACTGCACAAACCACAATATGACCAACGGCACGAACTACAGTATGACCAACAGCACAACCACCAGCACCACAACCACCAGCACAGCAGCAACCAGCACCACAGCCAACAGCCCAGCCACCACCATTTCTACTGCACCAACTCTTTCACCTATGGGGATCGTAGGAATGTCTGGACTTTTGATCTATATTGTCACCTCCACTGCGGTTATTAAACTCTTCCACCAGACATGATCATCAACTCCATTTGACAAACCGCCTATGTTTGTCAAATATCTAAAACACAGATTACCGATTTTTTTGTTGTTGCTCAAACACTATAAAAAACTAGAAAAATATATGTATTGACGAGATGCGCATGACAATCGCATGCGATTTATTGCACAGCCCTAATATGTATCATTGTATATAGAAAAAAAAAATGTGTTGACACTGACATTTCTAAATTACCTCACAAATGCAGAATGGTTAAGGATGGGTGTTTATTATTAAAAGAGGTATTTAGGAGTCATACATAGCTGTGTATATAATGACGTACTAAGAGTGACACATCAATAAACTAATAATGAAAACACACTGCTGCTATTCTGTGAATTTATGCAAACTTCTTAGAGACAAATGCAAATATGACTTGTGTAAACCTTAAAGAGAATAAACATTATGAACCGGATACAGGAGGAGTAAAACAGAATGCCCAGCTCAAAAGTTACAACACAAATAGCAACAAGCCAGGTATCACAACGAAGCAGCATGACACAGAAATAAAGCTCTTACCTGCGTGCAATGTAGTAAAAGACAGGATTGCCATTCTTAGATGTGCCAGCTTGGTAAAAGATGTTGAGAGTCTTTAAAGCTTTAAATTCCTCCTTCTCATGGACTTGATGCCTGAAAAAAAAAAGATTATAACTTAAGGCTGCTAATTAATTAAAACCAAAATTATATACCAATTATATACCAGATTTTCTGAAAACAAAAACAAAAAATTCAATACAAGTCACACCGAGCCAAAACATATTAAATCGCATTTAATTATTCCATTCAAAAATAATGGGGAAAAAACAAATAGCTAAAGCTGAATTTAAGGTGAGATAAAAACTGAAACCCACAAGAAAATACATTTCTGTACGAATTCACAGACCAGTATTTTCTAAGAATTTTCTAAAAATGACCTAAAGGAGTAAAATAAACAACCTCTACAAAAAACAACAGATGGTGAGACATGAGTAAAGATTTGTAATCCAGCGGAATAACTCATGGAATATATATATATATATTAGGGCTGGGCGATATAGCTAAAAAATGTATAATGTATAATGTTTCATATCGTTCGGTATCGATAATTATTGACATTTTTTTATAACCTTTTTTAAAACAGAGCAATAGAAAAAAAAGTTTAAATTTAACCGCTGTATTTTTAAATTAACCCAATTTATTGAGACAAGCAACAAATATTTTTGTTTTAACAGTCAAACACAATAAAAATTAAACATATCTAATTTCTAATGTTTTATATGCAGATTAAATAGGTCTGAAGGAAACTTTTGGCTCGTCTCCCGAGGCCACAGGAGGGCACAATGAGCAAAATAATGCAGCACATTTAAATTGTCAACGCAAGAAAATAAATGTCTAAAAAAACCTGCATTACGTCTAAATTAACTCATAAATCAAATATAATTTCGTAAATTGCATAAACAATCTTCTCCGCATTGAGCTTCTATATTTCTCTAATATTTTGAATGCATAGCACAGCAGCGGCGCATCTCGTGGGCTAGACAGAACATTAAAATGCAACAATGTCACTTACATGATCATTATCACCGCATCTCGTGCACCACTGATGACGCTCCCTGACGCACTCCCAACATTCAAATGCAAATGTTTATTTTAAATTCGACTAATATTCATTTTTTAAATTCACAATCTCCTCATCACAGGCAGGCACAGCACTCATTTTACCGTTTTATCGCCCAGGCCTAATATATATATATATATATATATATATATATATATAAAAAAATGAAGCTGACATATGGCACAATCCAAATATATAAGCCCACATACCTCTATCATTCAGCACAAATCCAAATTTTACCATATTTGCAATGTAAAATTTGGTTGCTAAACTATTTATTATGTAAACAAGACTTGCACGTGGTATCCCAAAATTCACATAAAATAGCAACATGTGCAAAAATGTGTATTGTGTACTACTGCGGTGAAGCAGTTGTCACTACTATACAACAGAAAGTTTAAATTGAGCCAAGTAACTTTTCTGGTTTGGTTGACTCAATATTTGTTTGATACTGAATAGGCTGCAATGTTAACTTAGCAATGCCAGAACTGATGCGTCATGTGTGAATGTGCATATTTGTGTGTGCACTTGACGTTAATTTCATTATATAACTGGCTTTGGAATAAAAGGACATTTCAGATGCTAAAACAGATTAATACCATTGGATCTAACATAAATGAAACTACTACATATCCATAAATTTAAAAAAAGAAGCTACAATAATCTCCAGACAGAAAAAGGTGAGAATAACACCAGTAAAAAAACGTATTAACTAGAAATCTTCACTCTTGCTATCTGAGTAAAATTTAAAGAGAAGAGAAATCCAAGCTTTTGGCAAAGGCAAGAACAGTAACCTTGTCATAAACTCCTCAAACTTTGAGCTGGTGAGGTTAAGGCTGGACCAGTGTGTGTCAGCTACTGGCTTATGTTCAGGGGGGCCCAGGTACGCCAGGAGGGTGGCCATCTTGTCAAACGGTCTGCGACCCACTGCCTTGTGGTCCCTATGGTTTAAAGTTTGATTACAAGATTTGTTAAAACTGTATACATTACAAATTTTCCATGCGCTAAACTCTTTTACACTTCTTTTACAAAAGATTGTATCTAGATGGGTTAGTTACTGAAAAACCCCAAGCATACAGACCTTATATATATATACCTTGCAAATGACTTGACATTCTTTGTATATCTAGAAGCTATTTTACCTGTTGCTGGACAGGTATTGGCCGATTCTTTCCTGGTTGTTCCATAACAGACGGTGCAGGGCGAGCACATTGCCGTCACTGATGAAAGACAGACTGTGGTTCACAGAATCACTTGGCGGAGAATCAGATGCAATATCCAAGAAGAACCTGACAAAAAAGAAATTAGGCATTTTGAAGTGCAAGGTTCATAAAGTTTCTGAGAAGCAGATGGGTTTAAAACATTGTGTTTCAAGACTCGATAAAATCACAACAGGAGTTTTATGGCCATTAAGTCCATATCTTTAAGTTAAGGACACATATATACTCACATTCCCCTAAAGCATGGCCAAAGTTACTTTTAACAAATATACTCATTTAAAACTTAGGTTTCTCTTTCAGGTTAAATAATCAAATATTTTGATGTGATGAACATCTAGCACAAATCAAGAATCTCCACTAGAGAGAAACAAAAATAATCTAATATAAGAGAATCAATCAAATACAAACATACTTTCTGGCTGCATCAAAGTTGCTTTTGACAAAATCATTAAAGGGCCGCATATGCTCTTCTTTTGTGAAAAGGACATGATTAGCAATGCTCTGGAGTATCTGAAAAAAAATAGAAAAAAATATTGTAGACAAATTTTGTATACATAAACATATTGGTATAAATAAACATTTCATCTTGCCAGTTAGTCAACATCCTTCACCACAGATGATGGAAATGGGAGACATGTATAATATCTAAGAACATGGCATTACTTTACTTACCTTAGACATTAGCTTGAGGCCACGCTCGATGCGAGGTGGAGGTTTCTTGTCTAGGATGCCTGCCTCATATGGTGATACAATAGCTGGGTTAATGAAGCGCAAGAACATGGCACTTCCTACTGCACCGATACTGTTCTGAGGAAACCGCTGACTGACCACCTGCACAAATGGATGGAGGGAAACAAGAGGAAAGATAGTTGAGTTCTGGAAGGATGCAATATAAGTAAATGACAGGCAAAAGTCAAATTCTTTCCGATATATCGTTGCCATCATGATGATTTTAATTAAAATATAACAGAATACTAACATAAATTTCAATAGGTTTAAAATTTAGAAAAGGATATTATGAGGAAAGAAACTATGTGAATGGCAGAAGGGAAAAATAATTGATAAATGTGTTTCATGGCAGCAAAAACAGGCTCTACAAGAAAGTAAACAAACTTTGGGACTCATGGGACTTGAAACATTATACAGTGTTTGCACAGAACAAACTAATATTCAAATGTCAAATGACTTGTATGATGGCAAGGATGCAAACTGATGCAGCTTACCGATTATCAACCTTTAAAATGTAATGTACACACAGTACTAATAAACATTACCACACTAAAACACTAAATGTTTGTAGAACAGGATGTGACAATGCATAAACACCCTAAAAATAATATTCAAGGCAATGTGTGGCCACAATTCCACACCTATAATTGATCAATTCTGCCCTAAATTATTTTTAGATGACTGAATTGTTTCTGTCTCAAGTGACTTCAAGTCCACCTAATTAGACTGAGACTTAAAATAGGCTATGGAAGATCTCAGCTTACGTAAACATTTTCTAAGCCTACCACTACTGAGAACCAAAGAATACTCTTTTGCATCAATTTGCATAAAAAAAAAAGGAATAATAATCTTGGTAAATTAACTGATTCTTTGTGTATCATTTTCAGAAAATCAAAAACTTGACAACTAATGTGTTTTACACGCACCAATTTTACATCTAACAATATCAAAATCTAAAATAAAAAAATTTTTCTTTTGTTTTATATATTTTTTGATAGTAACCAGTGTTTTAACATGTGTAAACATAATAATCAATCAAAAAGACAATTAAAATGCACCGTGCTAATAACATCATGGCCATGTTGTGATGGTCCTAGCAAATGCAAATGAAAGGAAATGAGGAAAAACAAACAGACAGAAAATTTAATGTGGGAATAATTAGATATTTTACACCATTACATATATTATCAAGCATGCATATGCACCAATGGTTTCTGAAATTGAAAACATGCACAACCATTGTTTTGAACACGACCCATAAAGCACATGACAAGCCAGAGTAACGCCAACATGTTCATTAGACTGTATTCAAGCATGCAAATCACTTAACACCTTCATTAAAAGCTTTCCAAGAAAGACAAGACTCTTCCAGGAGCCAAAATACAGATTCATAATGTTTTCTAATTTAATCTCAGAAACGTTTCAAGTTTATAGACTCTCAGAAGGTAGACCTAGTCAGTACCAGGCTCAAGGTCTGCATATTTGAGGATACACTGTCTTCATGTTAGAATAGACCTTAAACCCACACAAAGAAAGAGTCTTCTGCTTTACCGCAAGACACAGAAAAGCTGAACTGATCCAAACTGCCTGCCACCACCGACCCAGTCCACAACCATTGAAAATCAAAGGAAAAAAGGTGATCCAAAGCGGTACAATTATTTTGTTTGTTTAGCTGCTCGTTTTCCACACTATGTTGTGTTAAAAAATGGAGGTGTCTTCATAAGAAAACAGTATATATTGCAAACAATGCTGTTTACACAGGTGTTTCTGAACATGTTCTGGCGAAAAGCAAAATCCAAAAACATGAAAAAAAAAAATCAAATGAACAAATTCATAATATAAAAAAATAAATAAACATAAAAAATACAAACAAACCAAAAAACATGTTGCATTTATGGTATGAATAAACCCAAACTAATAATAAATGGTAGCTAAAGAAAAAATAAAATGCTAAAACACTTACGGATTTTTTGTTTTCCTTTTTTTCTTTAACAGTGGCTTTATTCAGAAGGGAGTGGCAAGTAGCCTACAGGGCAGAGATGAGCACAGAGAGGTCACAGCAGCTACACAACTGCGCTCAGCACAGCCACAGTGCATACAAACACAATGAAGGAGCAGACAACACAACCACTGCCTTCCTAAGAGCTGACCGATGAACAATTTCATTCATGTTTATTTCAGTGATTAAGAAACACTGGCTGAAGCTCTCCAAGCAAAAAGTAAAGCAAAAGCAGTAAAGATGCTACAGTGAAGAAGAGAGAAGAGAGAGAGCTCTCGGCCCAAGCAAACAAAGTATGAAAATATTAAGAGTGTAAAGATATTAGAGATAAGTTAACGCTAGCCGCGGGACATTAAAGACCAGAATATGTGCATTGCATGTATGAGGACGCAAGTGGACCATGCAGAAGATAGAAGGAAGTGTGTAGCAGGACTGATGGTTGCAGCTGATTTGATAGGATGAGTCATACATTTTTTTTCAGTCCGTTTTCCCAGAAAGGAAAGACTGTGTTTAAATGTGTGTATCTACTAAACGGAACATTTTAAGAGTCCACTAGCAATGACCTCAAAGCTAACTATATGCAACAAAACTATAATTTCAATTTTATGGGACTTAATAAGCCGAACATCACAACCCGATCCTCGTGATTACAAACAAGACAAGAAAGGCCATGAAAGAAAACAAGAAAACAAAACTACATGTAATTAAGAAAGAAGAAAATATAAGGTGTTTTGTCATTCAAAGCTTCCTTTTCTATTCTTAAAAAACAACTTTATGTCCACAAGATGGTGCCCTTGACAGAGTGCAGTCACATCAGAGACATGAGAAAGACAGTTGATCCTTTCAAATGAGAACTTGGTACTTTCGGTTCACTAAAAAGATACACTACCAACTACATAACACCACCTTCAATTTCTTTCTATTCGAGTCATAATGGAAAGGAACAAAATAAATTGTTTTTGTACACTCAGGTGGAAGTGATTTTAACTGTGGGCTGAATACACGATTTACATTATATAAATGTACCAAAACCCATGTGTGATATATATACAATTTATTGCAGCTAGAAGAATTGTGATTCGTACCTGCTCATGACATATAAACTTTCGCAATACAGCTTCAAGCACTATCAAAATATGTTTCCTGACCAAACTGAATCTGTATGTCTGTTGTTGCATGTACAGCAGCAAATGATTCAGCAGATCTTCTTTGCCATTTGTCGTCATTTTCGGATACATTAAACTTTAATGGGGATACCGGAAGTATGAAGGATTGCCATTTTGCCATTCAAACACAAGAAATTTTAAGACAACAGTAACATTTTACACATTCTTATATATCCCTTTTGGGTTCATTATAACAGCAACATAAAAAGAACATATAATAACCATGATAACCCTATTGGAAACCGGTTATGGGATGTACATTACTGTTTAAACATGTGGGGTCAGTAAGATTTTGTTAAAAGAAATTAATGCTTTTATTCAGCAAGGATGCATAAAATTTATCAAAAGCAATAAAGATTTTTACATTGTTACAAAATATTTCTATTTCAAATAAATTCTATTCAATTCTGAAAAAAATGTTTAATGGTTCCCACAAAAATATTAAGCAGCACAACACAAAAAAAATTATTGTTGAGCACCAAATCAACATGCTTAAATGATTTCTGAAGGATCAGGTGACAGTGAAAACTGGACTACTTCTGAAAATTCAGCTTTGCCTCCACAGGAATAAACTACATTTTAAAATAGAAAATAGTTATAAGAGAAAGGAAAAATTGAAATCGCATCATATGACCCCTTTAAATTATTAAAAAATTTCACAACATTACTGTTTTTACAGCATGTTTGTTCAAAAAATGCAGCTATGTGGAGCATTAAAGACTTCTTTCAAAAACATCAAAAAAATCCTACCAACCCCAGACTTTTGAATGTATCTGAAGTGTGTATCTGAAGGAAATGGGGCATTTAAACTGTCTGATATATTTGTACACAGACAGACAGAGGTGAGCAGTGGCGTGAGAGAGGATAAGAGCAGGGTTAGAAGTGACTGGAAGACTGATCAGTGGATGCTCAAGCAAGAAAGACAGTCATTCAGAGGATGCAGTAACACAAAAATAAAATAAAATAAAAAAAATGCAGACTGGCATTAGGCAGTGAACGTACCTGATAGAGACAGTGGCACACACTGCGCAGCTGTGGAGGAAACTCGTTTGAAGAGTTGATGATGGCCAGGAAGAAGCGGTCTGTGATCTGCAGCAGGTTCTTCTGGTTCTCCTCCAGGTTCTCTGCTTGTTGGTCGAGCCTAAAGAGAAGAAAAGACAAATTAAACATTTCAGCAGAATGACAATGACTACGTTTACATGCGCACGAATAATGCGATTATTTCCAATAAGCAGAGTAAGGACTTAATCGCATTATGTTTACATGGCAAGAGCAAAGCTCTTCACTCCCGTTTACATGCAATTTCCATTGTTCTTATTATTCGCTAAGAATTATGGTTTATTTTTTTTACTGCCATTATTCACATACCCCACTGCACAGCACAAATGATGGACTCAGAAAGAGCAGGTGTGTTACTGGCCGCTGTTTTAATTTATTTACGTCTAATGCAAAACACGTTTGTATGGTTGTATTACATGCTTTTTTGGTGCCATAGAAATGTGATGGCAATTTGTTTGCCTACGCTGCCATCGCGTTCGCCATTTCTGGATGAGGGTAAAGAACAGACTGGTGGCAGCGAGTTGTGTTTTCCCCAGAAATGCGATGCTTTCTTCCCCGCCATCGTTTGTAATCTGCGTATTATTACAGGTGCACGTCACGTCATTCATGTATGTCACAAGCACATGTGCACTTTGGTCAGAGCAGCAATACTGCGATTAAGGTGTTTACATGCCTGTATATTTCAATTAAAATCAATGTTAATGCTATCGATTATGCTTGCTGCGATTATAAGTTTAATCAAATTATTTAAATCGAAGTATTGCGTTTACATGTGGTAAAGTTTAATCACAATATTCCCAAAATCTCATTATAATCGCATTAAGAGGGTGCATGTAAACACACTCAATGATACAAACCCATCTGTACTTTGAAGATTGTTCAAATGTACATCATGGAGAACTTCTTTAAAGGGGACATCGGACATAACCACCACTGCCATGCGTGTATCCGGTCGCAAAATGTGGCGAAAATTCCTACACAATGGTAATAGTGTGATTAAGGTGTGTACATGTCTATACTGCACTTCAATAATGCGACTAAAATAGGAATACGCCACATGTCTTAATTCGATTTGTGTTTACTTCGAGTATGACTTTAGACGGATTAAGGTAATCAAAAATCTCTGTTTACATGGTAGATTCTTAATCAGAGTATTGTCTTAATCGTGTTCATATCGGAATATTGTTGTCTATGTAAACGTACTCAATGTCTCGTGAGCAATGCAGGTGTTTTGTAGTTGGATGTAAAAGTGAACATAAGAGTCTTAATTTTCTCCCGACATCAGAGCCACTGTGCACACATTAATTTTGGATTAATTTTGTTTTTGACGGTAACACGCCACCAAATACACAAAAAAAATGGAAGAGAGGGGTGGAGTAAGCAGTAGCTCATTTTCATTTAAAGAGACATGCACCAGAACGGGTCGCTGTGAACAAAGCTGTTTTTGACAAGGTAAAAAGGGTGTTGTTTTACACAACCATTGAGGAATTTTAACCAAAGTATGTTGCAGACATTTCATAAAGACCCTAAGGCCCAAAGTATACTTCACTTTTTACGCGTACGCGAGGGACAGCGTACAGTGCGCGTGACGCGAATTCCGTCATCAGAATAGTATGCGCACCACCCGATTTTTGTAACCGCACGTACTTTGTACGCGCAGGTCGCACATGCGCATTGAATTATTTTTGCAGTAATCAGATGTTCCACAAGGTGGCAACACTGTCCCAGGCCGTTGTTTCACAGTAGAAAATGAAAAGATACGGAACAACAAAATAGCGAAGACTGCAACAACAACAGATGGCTGCAATGACAAGCGCTTGTGAGCGAGAGGGTATGAGATCAGCTTTGGTTTAAAAGAGTTCAAAAATATTTGTTATCGGCCATAATTTATGGGGGGAAAATAGAAAACAACAAAAGGAAGTACACTTGGGGCTTGAATAATCATACCAACTTATGGGCATCCGATGTCCCCTTTAAAGGTGAAGTAAAAGCTAGACCTGACTAAACAGTTTTAACAATATGAGTTTAACTAGGTAATCTTGCCTGGTAGGGTCTACTTCAAAACTGATTTGCTGCCACTCTGGCGTGGTGATGATTCCTCTCAACAGCGGCTCCAGAAGCTTCTGCAGATATGCAGCGCCATACACCTGCAAACACATAGTCAGATTTTAAGTGCACATACACTACCATTCAAAAGTTTTGGGGCAGATTCGCCATCACTGAAATAAATTAAATGTGCCATGACTGACATAGTTTCATGTTACCTTAAAGCAAAAGGTCATAATCTTGCTGGCTAGGCTGTTTCCTCTGAAGAGGGTCTGCATAGAGTCGGCCAGCTCCACCTCTTTTGAGAACATGTTCCATAGCAGCTGATACAGCAGATGGCGAGAGTCGAACAGTGTCACCAACACCCTGGCCAGCTCATCCTGAAAACCATCAGAACCTTGAGCACAACAGCTCTCTAATGACCAACAATACACCCAATGCTTCACTCTCTGAGCAAAACAGAGTTAATTAGATAGTTAAATATGTATGATTGCCTTTCTTCTGTGTATTTTGAAGAACGCTGGGAACATTGGACCCCATTGACTTCCACTGTATGTACCAAAAAAAAAAAAACATTTCCCATGGTCCACAGAAGAAAGAAAGTCATACAACATGAGGTTGATTAAATGAGAAAATTATAATTTTGGGGTGAACCATACCTTTAAGGCCCGTTCCTAATGACATGAAAAAACTGTAGTATAACAACTTTATTTTCTGCATCAAAAACAACCCACATCAAATTTTCATTATTGTATGAAAAATATTTAAATATTTTTGAAGTAATTGTTTAGCATCTACAACTAGCTTCTGAGTTTAAAAAAAAGAATATAAATATGAAAGAGTTTGCTTTAAACCTTTTCATGCATATTTTTAAATAGATGATAGCTCTATTTAATTGTTCTTCTTTTGCCAAAACTGTTTAAGTTAAAGTTGTTCAAATCTCTCACCCATTGAGAGCAGGGGACCACATTGGCCAGTGCCATGGCTATGGGCAGCTCGCCCTGGTCTCCCATCATAGTAACCAGCTCGACAAGTCTCTCAAAGCGGTCTGCAAGCACAGTCTCTGCGAGCGTGTCGAACTCTGTCCCTTGCTGAAGGATTTTAGTGAGCACCTCCATGAACGTAGCTCGCGTCTGCAGGTCCTTATGATACCCTAGACCTGTTCAAAGACATCAGAATCACTTTCTTCAGTCAAAACCACTTAAGTACAATTAGAATCCATGACAAAGTCAGTGTTTCTCACCGATGGAGTGCATGAGGCCGCTGTCCACATTAGCATTGAGCAGATTAGACATGGCCAGCACAGTACAGTGCCGCAGAGATGCCAGTCGTCTAGACATCCCACGTTTCCGGCCTGCCACCTGCTGGCCATCTTCCTCGACCTCGCTGCAGTCATTCAGCAGGTTCATGAACAGCGTAAAGTATCTAAAGGAGGAAGAGAAGAGATTACGGACTGAAAACAGACCTTGAAAGACAAAACAAAAGAGTTGGATGAATGATCATACTTCAGGAAGAGCTGAGACTTGGCCTCCATGAGCTCAACACCATCACCCTCCTCAGGTTGCAGGGGAAGACCAGCCAACAGAGACACTACTGCCTCCATACTCGCCTGGTCCAGATCCCTGCAGGACATGTTCACAAAAACACAGCATGAGAAAAGATAAGAAAAGTTGTCAGGCTTTAAGCCACTACACATATTATAAATGGCATTAAACTGCAAAGACAATACCGGGTCAGACATTTGACGTCATCGTCTGCTGCTTGATTAGAGATTCCCATCACCCAGTCTGTGAGGTACTCCACCATTTTATTTCTAAGAAAAGCAGCAAAATCAGACATCTCATAACCTCACAATTCACACACTCAATCATCATAACAAATTGGCAATTTTGTTTGTTTAGAGTCAGTAAGATTTTTTTTTTCAAAAGAAATGTATACTTATATATAAGAAATGCACTGATTGCAATTTTTTTGGGCCATTTCTGATTTTTTTGTAAGTGTGACCTGCCGATACCAATTGATGATTCAGATATTCTTTCTAAGAACTATAATTGACAGCATATACAAACAAAAATCTACTTTTTTCAATGCAAAAAATAATAATTTACATAATAAAAGAATTATTAAACATTACAATTTTAATTCACCCAATCTGGACTAAGTTACAGATGTTCCCTCACTTGAACATCTCTCAAAATAAAGTGCTCTGTGACTGGAAAAAGGTAGAAAAAAACAATTAACTGAAAATGAGTTGCTGTATAACAAAGCAGATGTCATTTCTAACTATGTTTATAAATGGTCATTTTTTTTCCCTAACCTTACTAAATGTGTCATCTTTCACATCAAATTGTTACATTGTTTCAATTCATTTCAACTGTAGAGTTGTTACCACTCAAATGAAATCAGTATCAACAAACTCCATCTTTCCACTGAAGGAAACAGAAGCTGCATTTGAAGTGGCATTAGATGTATTTACGCAGAATGTTTGATGAAGCTGAAGTGCCATAAAGGCATTTAAACTGCAAAAAATTGCAAATGCATAAAACATTTTTTGAACATACAAATAAGAAATGTTGGGAAAAATGCAATGATACTTTTAAATATGAAATAAACCACCAGTAGGTGGCGGCAAATGACTGTTTTAATGAGTGAGTCATTTAGTCATTAAAGGCAGGGTATGTGATTTTTCAAAAACACTTTAGAAAACTGATTCGGGCCGAATCGCAAAACAAACTTGTAGCCAATCGTAGACATGGTGTAACATTGGTTTTGCTTTGTTTCACAGAACTAATCGTTGCCTGGGTTGCGTACGTATATGTGGGGCGGAGCTATCAAAATAGGGGCAAGACCCTTTTGGGGTAGGGGCGTGTTTGTTTTGGTGATTTCAAATATCAACATTGGCTACCAGAAATCACTTACTCTGCCTTTAATTCAACTGGTTTGTTCAAATGGCTGATTCATACAGAAACGTCTAGTAAATGTCTTTATGTATGGGTTGTATAAAATTAGTGTCACATTGCAATCATGTTGATAGTTGGGGAAACACTTGGACGTGTAATGTTGCTAACATGTATCATAATAATATTTCACAAAATAAATGCAGCCTTGATAAGCATAAGAGACTTTCTAAAACGTTAAAAAAAAAAAAAAACTTCAATGATTTTTGTTTAAGTTTACCTGAATTTCATCTCTTGGCAGAAGGAGAGATCATCCCTGCGTTCCATCATCACCTCCACTAGCTGGCACAGCTTAGTTTTGATCTGAATGGCATGGACAACATTCCCTAAAATACGCACATACCTGAGGATGACAGAAAAAGGAAACCGAAAGAGAGAGGGAGCATTAAGAAAAACCTTTTAATGGAAAAATAAACTTCTTAATGCTCTTTTCATTAAATCAAAACCATCCATGCAAATCCAGTGTTTATACTAACATTTTTCCTATCCTCTTTTTAAAAAAAAGAGCATAGGAAAGTGTAAATCAAAGTCTCACCTAACTAGGTTGAGCATCATGGTCTCAATGCTGGCTTGACCGAGGTGCTCTGAGCTTCCTTCAGTGTGACTGTCAAGCAGGTTCTTCATGATGGCGATGGTCTGCTCTACAAACAGTGTGTTTGTGTCTGTAATGGGAACCTGAAGAAGAAAATGAGAAAGTTTAAGAACAAAGACGCCAGCACAGAATGTGGCTGATACTTATGCAGAATGTGACGTGATGCTGATAATATATAAAATCTTATAGTATTTACAAAAGATTCAAGTGTGTTAGAAGATTCTAGATGAAATAGATCACTGAGTGCTGATTGGATGGTATTTAAAAGGAGCGCATTGTCTGGATTGATCTGACAACGTTGGTATTTTGCCACCTTGTGTCCAAAACTATACATGACAGCTATTTTGTGAAGAGATTTGAATGCTTGATCAGTTGAGTAATTTGTTGTATTTTGTTGCCAGTATGTTGTAATAGAAAATTAAGCATACTTTTAGCAGCATTTTTGCATTGTGGCTTTTTCATGACAATTAGAGACATTGTTGTACATAATTTACGTTCATTTAAATATATTAAATAAATATGATAAAATATTTAAATATGCTATAAATAAATATTTAAATATACAAAAATAATAACAAATATAACCATACACATATATACAAAGATATTTAAACAACAACATAAAACCTTAAAATAATTTCTATTTTATTTATAATAAAACATCTGTTTTATTTGAGTGCAATATTAACCAGCTCTTTGCGAGAATGATCTTTATGCTCTGAATGTGTTAAATTACACCTCCACATATATGAAATAAAAAATATAAAGTGCACTACTTCTAACACAATATATAATCCTACAGCTGCATCTCAAGGAGTATCATCTCTTACCGGACCCTGGGTCTCAAAAAACCGTCCAATGCTGTTGCGTAGCTTGGTGAAGAGCATGGGGTAGAGAGCTGGACTGAGCTCCAGTCCCACAAGGTCTTTGACGTTGGTGCGAATCTGCACGCCAACCTTTTCATGTGTACAGACCATGAGACCCAGCAGACGGTCCAGAAACCTGTTAAGAGACGTCTCGCTGTTCACCTCACAAGAGCCCATAGAGATCATGGAGCCCTTGCGTTCGGTTAGGGGGCCCATAGGAGGGCTGTAGGTGCCTAGGCTAGGGGTGCTGCGCTGCTGGAGACAAACCCCCCCCAGGGCGCACAAGAAACCAGTCATGTTGATCCACTCCTGAGGACAGAGAGAAAATAGCTGGTAGAGGGGGGGGGTGAAATGATATTTAGACTGATAGTAGACTGATTAGTGTTCTTTTAACTACCTGTCCATCTTCCACTTTGTTTTTCGGGTGGTTGAGTATCTGTTTAGTAGCGTGCTCCCATTTTGCATATGTGTCTTCCCATGCCTAAGATTGAAAAAGGTCAAATTTGAGACAACTAAAATTAATAGAGATGCTGCAATGGATCTCAATGATTAGCAATTAATAACTGAAAAAACAAATTACAAATAAGTTCACATAAGTTGACAAAATGAAATCTTTACCTCTACATTTCCAGCTGTAGGGTGTTTTATCCTCCTTAACAGTGCCATAACTCTCTTCTGAAGTGTGTTGCGGCCTGAACGCACAAATGCACATACAGTTTGAAGGTTGTTTTATTTTGCAATGAGACCAAAAAACAAAAAAGATACAAATTATGATTACTGATAAAAAATTATGATTATCAGTATCAAATGCCATATTCATTGCCAAAAATAAATATATTAATTAATTTATTAAATCTATTTATTTATTTTGCCACATCAGTATCAAATGCTATTTTCTTGGCCACAAAAAAATATATATATCTCACAACATTACAAGAACTATACATGATCTTTCAGAGTAGTATTTGATAGAAATTCTACAATTTTTCCAGGTCAAACATTTCACAAAACCTCAGACCACAAGAACAGTCCATGTTCACTTCAGTGGCTTTCAACACTAGCTCAATTTATGGGGAAAAAAATACAGTGTCCCTAAAGCTTAAAGCTGTCAGTCTAATCTAGAGACTGTTGTAACAACCACTAACCTGTAGCCATCATATTGCTGACAGAGGCGAGCTCCATAAAGGTGTTGTAGTTGGACAGGACCGTGTGAACAGGCAGCTCGTCCACACTGCAGCGGATGTCCCCCTCCTCGCAGAGATGCCGGAAACAGGACATGGCCACCAGCACAGCCTCTGCGTCAGGGCTCCACAGGAAGGTGTAGAGACACACCTCCAGCTTGGTCTGAGCCTGTTTGCTGATGGGAATGAGACTGCCCTGTGTGGCACACTCCTGCACAGCAATGAGACATGAATGAGCACATTTTATCTGAGTGGATCATTGTCACCGATTTCAGGATGATTTTATCATACATTTAGATGTTCATGTTTAGACAGCATGTGTGTTTACCTTGTTCTTTAGGAGAAACTTGTTTCTACATAAGAGAATCTCCCTGAGCCACTTCAGTATCTCTGTACTGTTGATCATCTGATGTCCAATCAGCTTCTTGCAGATCAGAAATAAGACCTGGGAGCTGAGAGGGGAGTAAGGAGAATATAGTCAGATAATATTTCCACTTGCCGACTTAACAACCTCACCCAATCTTTTTATGCCCACCTGATGTCCCAGAAGGTCTCAATGGGTGCGTCAGGGTTCCACAGCTCAATAGTTTCTGGCTGATGTAACACCAACAGTGCCTGGGTGAGAATACAAGAATGAGTAAATGAGATGTCTTTATTAAAAAAAAAAAAAAAAAAAGCACAATCATAAGAATTCAAAGTAGCAGTGTTAGTATCATTTATATGCTATTAAGTATATATTTTTATTTTTTATTATGTCCTTTTGTCATTTTTATAAAGTTTTGTTTTAATATTCTTATTGAGCTTTAATTTCTTTTTCTTTTAGTTTTAGTAGAATCTTATATTTAAATTGAATGAATCTTTAATCCAAGTAGAATCTTATTTAAATGTTATTTTTTTATAGCTTTATTTCAAATAAGAAAAAAAACTTTAAAGTTTTAGTTTTTGGTTAATAATACCAAATAAGAGGTTCAAAGAAACAAACAGTCTTACCTCCATGGCTTCCTGTGAAAGCTCAGCACTGTGGTTGAGAGGAACCAGCTGGACCAGACCTTTGATGAGCTCAGCTGTGCTGTTCTGGATCTCTTGACCAGGTTTTCCTGGGTTCTGATGGTGAGAAAATGCAATTAGAGGAGTCAAATTTGATAAGAATAAGAAGTCTATTGCAGATGTTTTTTTTTAAAAAAAAAAAAAAAAAAGCACAATCATAAGAATTCAAAGTAGCAGTATTAGTATCATTTATATGCTATTAAGTATATATTTTTATTTTTTATTATGTCCTTTTGTCATTTTTATAAAGTTTTGTTTTAATATTCTTATTGAGCTTTAATTTCTTTTTCTTTTAGTTTTAGTAGAATCTTATATTTAAATTGAATGAATCTTTAATCCAAGTAGAATCTTATTTAAATGTTATTTTTTTATAGCTTTATTTCAAATAAGAAAAAAAACTTTAAAGTTTTAGTTTTTGGTTAATAATACCAAATAAGAGGTTCAAAGAAACAAACAGTCTTACCTCCATGGCTTCCTGTGAAAGCTCAGCACTGTGGTTGAGAGGAACCAGCTGGACCAGACCTTTGATGAGCTCAGCTGTGCTGTTCTGGATCTCTTGACCAGGTTTTCCTGGGTTCTGATGGTGAGAAAATGCAATTAGAGGAGTCAAATTTGATAAGAATAAGAAGTCTATTGCTAAGCTTAGATATTTAAACAGACCATTGTAGGCCAAATCACAGTTCATACCAAATCATGTTAAGGAAAGATCATGTGAAAAAGAACCAGTCTTTTTCAGTCAAAAAAATAAAAAAAATAAATAAATAAATACACATGTAAATCCTAATCGGGATAATCCAGGATTTGAACCAGTCAGAAAACACTAACACTGTTGGATTAGAGCATTTGATCAGAATTAAAGGAGCAAGACGTCAAAGGTGACATGTTCAACTTTCCTGACATTAAAATACTTTTTCCAGCCCTAGCCTAATACGCAGTGACAACTCTAAGATAACTTACTTAAATACAAAAGGTAACTAAATGACTATTTCATACATATTACTGCCAAAAACTCACGTGCAGCATTAATTTGGGGTCAGCGTGGATGAGTTTGACCAGGGCCAGCAGCAGAGAACGCGAGTCAAGGTCAGTGGACTTCTCCTTGAACTTTAAACTAGTTGTCATTTTCTCTTTGAATGTCAGACTCTGCAAGAAAAAAAAAGCTACTTTAACAACAAAAAAGGCCAGTGTTTTTCTATACATCATAAACTGTATGGATGATTATGTGTCTTAATGTATAGCATTAGTGTGTGTCTCACTGATGTCATCCTCAGAGGTGGATGGGCACCGAGACTCTGAACCACTCGGCCCAATGTGTCCGCAAACATGGTGCGCAGTTCTCCTGAGTAGCAGTAGATGGCATCAATCTTCGGCCACCAGTCCAGGTGTGACTAGCAAGCACATGAATGTGAAACATTAAAGTCCGTGTAAAGCAATATTAAATATGTGTTCGGAGTTTGTCACACCACAGAAAAATGTGTTAACAACCCAGCCAAATCTGAATGATAAAAAAAAAAAAAAAAAAGGCAAGTGCATAGGTTATCAAAACCTTGAAAAAATAAGCAGTATTCTCTGCTCTCAAACACTGGGGGCGTGTCCGCTGTCTGCACTGAAACCAGGCCCACTCGCAGGAAAGCTGCCGCCTCTCTCAACTGTCAAATATTGCTACAACCTCAATAGATGCTCCCTCTAGCAGCTTAATTGGATTTACACAGCCAAACATGCATTTACGTGACGAAAGCATAGCTAGCTAGCAAACTGTAGGCTGTAGTAACTAACGGTAATGACAGTAACTCGAGATTGAGCGGGCAAACCACTGATGCTAATGAACTCTAGTTGTTATAGTGTTAGAGGTGGGGCCGTAAGTGATTATTACGTTTTGAATATGGATATTTTTCTTACAAAAATGCATCGATTCGCTACAGGAGGCCTTTGTTCACCCCCCGGAGCCGTGTGAGACACTTTTTTTTCTGGAAGGGTGCTTTTTATTTCACGTCTTTTGGACAGAAGCAATGCAACACCCGCTGAGTACAACGATAGAGCTTGAAAGATCAAAGACAATTTTTAATATAACTCCGACTGGATTCGTCTGAAAGAAGAAAGTCATATACACCTAGGATGCATCGGGGGTGAGTAAAACGCAGCCTAATTTTCATTTTGGGGTGAACTAACCCTTTAACATTATTCATGTCTGTATAGAAATTACAGCATCACAAAATGCATTTTATCATGAACAATAATCAATACTCATGCAGAATGCTGACACAATCGGAGATCATTTATTTGCATCATTGGTCTATCAATTATTTAAAATTGCTTCTCATTTGCATAATATTTAAATAATTTTGCATTGCGTGAATGTCTATACAGAGATCATACTTACATTGGTGATAATTTTGTGCAGGGAGTTTACCAGGACGAAATGGAAGGTAGGAGGAGAAGTCGAGGCCAGGCATACCTAGCAAAGAATATATATTTGCGGTATAAATACCAAAAACCATCTCAATATATTTTTACAGCTCCTCTCTCAGGAGCTCGCGATTAATCGTTTGACAGCACTAATAAATATAAATATAAATATAATATTATCTTATAAATATAAAATTACTAATATATACATTTTATATAAATATTAAATCTTTGGTTACTGATTGTCTATTATTTGCTGTAATCTCCTTGCAAAATGCTTGACACTCTAAGATTTAATAAACAAGCTTGCCTTAAAATGCTGGTTGTTACGAGGATTGACGCGATAACATGACACAAAGCAGTCAATCATCAAATCCACATCAGCGCTCTGGCAGCCCGCACCCCTCGAGAATGGCTTAGTAGGGTTAAACAGAAGACCCTGGGAGAAAAGAGAGAGCAAAGTTACACAAAACTAGAAACACAAGAACAAATGTTCTTCATTCCCTTCAGATATGTATTGCTCTGTAATTGTTTCCTCAAAAAATGGTCCTCCTCACCTTAAGGTCCATGACAATGGACTGAACTAGGAGAAAGATGACAGAATTGTCCTCCCAGTTGATGTAGGTGCAGGCTTTGCAGAGTTTGACGCATGCGACGGCCGCACTCTCTGTCAACTGTCTGCTGCCGCTGTGCTGTCCCAGAGCCTTCCGTAGACTGTCCACAAATGACTTCTGTTGAAGACAACAAAACAGCTAGGTTTGTCTCCAAAAACATTTGCATGCACAAAACATATGTCTGTGACTGGTTCCAATGTTCAACTTCAAAATAAAAGACTTTGGAAACAACAGGAGGAGTTAATAAAAGATACAGGAATAGAAGTCTAATTCACCGTGTGACCTCTGACCTTGTTAGCTTTCTCCTCCCCCCCTACTTCTTTGGTGATGCTCTGAGTGATCTCTGGACAGAGGATGAGGAGGATGATCTGTAGCGGCCACACAGCAGCCTTTCTCTTTGCACTCTCTGCAAAACTGTCCACCAGGTCGAACAGTTTTTCTGCACAGTCTGCATACACAGAAACACCCAGTTTAATCTTTACACATGTAAATTTGGACTTCATCAAGCAATCTAGTAAACAAGTCAATCTGGATATGAGTTATGGTGTCACTAACCAGCCATATCAGCCTGGGGTCTCTGATAGAGCATAGTGAACTCATCAGGGTAGTGTTCAACCCAGTTCCAGAAAGCCTGACACAAACATATCGGATATATTTACTATTATTACCTTCAATAAAATGAGAATTATTCAAGCAAGAAAAAAATTATTAATCTATTGTACTGTTTACAAAGCACATACCTTTTCCAAACTGCTGATTACAGCAAGCTGAGCCGGCTTTTTCAAAGATTTGAATTTAAGTACTGTTTCTGAAGGGAATATGCAGGAAGTTATCAAGTAGTTTAAGACCATATATTTATTTAAATAAATGTATTTTAAATTATTTCTACACTACATATTTATTTACATTTATTTGTGGCTTAATACTTGTTCTGTGACATATTTTGATTCTGATTTTAACTGTGCAGCTTTAGACTACCCATATAATTCATCATCAACAAAAAACTTTCAGACTACTGAAGCAATAAAATCTTCATAAATTAGAGCATGCTTTACCTTGTAGGAGTCTCTTTAACTTGGAACAGTCTACGTTGATATACTGGATGAGCTCAATGTCATGGACATCCACTGTGTCCTCTGTACAAACTGTGAGCTCTTGCAACCTATGAGGAGACATTGGTACATTAAAGTTAATAATTCGTAAAGCCTTTAACTGTTCAATTTGTAGTCAAACAAGAAAAACAGCCCAGCATTTATACAAATTACAAAGACTTGTAATTAACTTGTAATTATTAGTTAATATGGGGGTATTTGGGGGGCTGATTCACACAAAGAGGTCCTAGAACAAAGCCCTGTGGAACCCCTCAGTTTGTTAGAGAGGTACCTGGTGGAGATACGACTGAAGACGGCATTGAAGTTGTTGCAGCTGAGAGAGAAGAGCACGGCAGAGGCAGAACTGCGCAGCTGAGCAGCGTGCTGCTGGCCCTCACGGTAGTGCAGGAAGTGACAGATTTCAGGGAGCAACTGTTTTACCAACATGGCCTCATCCAGCCTCAGGCAGTCCTTGGGTTGCTGATGATGCACACAAATACACAGTATACTTTATCATTTCTATTCTCTCTTTTTTATTTTTACTGTGTGCTGTACCATACTGTGTTTGTAACATTTAATAACTTCTACTGTGTTGTAAGCTGAAAACCAGACTAAAACTACAGAGTAGAAAGTGCTTCAGGATCAGCAGCATGCAGGAAACGGGGAAGAGAACAGAAATGAAATCCAATGACAGAGCACCGAACTAACACATTAGTGGATCAATGTACTGCACGCATACTGGGTCAAGCTAAAAGCCCTAAATGTGTAACAATGGTAGATGGGAAGTTCTATATTATATGGCAAAAATTCATGACTGCCAAAACTAGTTAAAGAATAAAGTGTTTAGTTGTCTTGAAGGTCCTCAAATTTTAGTAAACAAATTAAACCCTGAACAGCATGGAAGAAAAACGTTTTTTTTTTTTCTGTACGTATACCTCCCCATCTCAATGACATAAAAGGAAATGACATAAAAAGAATTTTGCAAAAACAAAAGAGGACAGTGAACAGCTGTGTAGCATCTGGGCAAGCGAAAATTAATAATCTATACAGGAAAATCCAGACAATCTCAAGACGAGGAAACACCTGCAAATGTAATAATCTCCTTACAGGGCCAGTTCAGAGCCCTCTGTCTGGGAGTAAAAGCTTAGATTTAATTGTTTTACCAGGGCACTGCGTCTAAGACTTCATGAGTACATGAGTTCATGAGCAATCATAAAACATTTCAGGACAGTTTCTGCTACCTCTGTCCCTATAATGTCCCTATAAACTAAAGTAATTTAAACTCATGTTACTCATTAGCTAGCAAACTGAAACGACTAGTCATTACACACTACTGTTCAAAAGTTTGGGGTCGGTAAGATTTTTTCATGTTTTGCAAAGAAGTTTCTTATGCTCACCCAGGCTGCATTTATTTGATCAAAAATACAGAAACTTTAAAATTGTTAAATATTATTTATTTAAATCGACTGTTTTCAATTTTTTTTAAATATATTAGAATTCAATTTTAATATATTTTATTTTTGTGATTTTTTGTGCAAAGATGAATTTTCAGCAGCCATTTCTCCAGTGTTTCTTCAGGATTCTTAATGAATAAAAAGTTCAATAGAACAACATTTACTTAGAAATCTTTTGTAACATTATAATGCTGTTAAAGTGTTACTCCACCCCAAAATGAAAATGTTGTCATTAATCACTTACCCCCATGTCGTTCCAAACCCGTAAAAGCTTCGTTCGTCTTCGGAACACAATTTAAGATATTTTGGATGAAAACCG
>NW_015625590.1:699012-707509 GCF_001515625.1 Sinocyclocheilus rhinocerous | reverse complement strand
TCATATTGATCCACTGATGGCAGATGGACTATTTTGACGATGTCTTTCATACTTTTCTGGGCCTTGACAGTGTTATTTACTTGGCAGTCAATGGGACAGTCACAAGCCTCCCGGGTTTCATCCAAAATATCTTAAATTGTGTTTCGAAGACAAACGAAGCTTTTACGGGTTTGGAACGACATTGGGGTAAGTGATTAATGACAACATTTCCATTTTGGGGTGGAGTAAACCTTTAATGTGACTTTAGAATTTTTACTGATCCCAAACCTTTGAATGGTAGTTTACAGTTTCGATTATACCATGGCATAGTTAAAAAGTTCACCACATTCAGCTTATTTCTACAGCCTAGCATAGTAAAAGAAACAGACTTATAGTGGACCAAGATCAGATCAGAAAAAAAAAATCTATAAAAATTTATAATAAAATTTATGAAAACTTTTAGGCCAAGATGTGGATAGGCAATTATGAAACAATTGTAATTGTAAAGCAATTTTGCATTGCGTTCAGCAACAAAGGTGAAACCACAGCAATGGCAGGACGTAAGACAGTCAAAACAAGCGACAGGTTGGATAAAGTTCACTGTGAGATAGGACGAGCTGCTCACCCCTGCCAAACACTTCTCCAGTGTGTCCAGGATAATCAGCTGGGAGAGGTAGAGGTTCTTCTCGGCTGCTTCGCCAAAGATCCGCTATGAACAAAAGACACACAGAAATGTGACATTAGCAAGACTAGAAGACACTTCTCTCAATTGATTGCAATAGAGTTTGAAATGACCATGTTCCTAAGCTAACAGTGTAACACTCCAAGCATAAAAACACTACACAGGCATATATTTGTTAAAATGGTTCATTTTTATCTGCCATCTTGGATTTATTTGTGCAATGCCAAGGCAGTTCACTCATAACAGAGTGACTGGAATTTCAAAATTCAATTATCAAGATGGGAAACTTGAATGTTATAGACATGGACTTACCATGTTGTTCACATTTTTGAGTATGTTGGTCAGACCGTTGATGACGAGGGCAAATTTGTACTTGGAGATGTTGATCAAACATTCTTTATTGTGCTCTGTGCTCACTTTGGTGTGGGTGCTCTGCTGTCCTGTTTTAATTGGGAGCTGTGAGTGAGAGACAGACAGAGAAAGAGGGATAGAGAGAAAAAGAGAGCAACTGAAACCACCATTTAATTTCACTAAAAAAGATATCTTACTGACCTCAAACTTTTGAATGGTAGCCTATTTTTTTTTATTTGACCAACAGCTGATTTGTTTTCAAATATACTTTCAATTCATTTCAAGTAAATTATAATCAGATCAATTTAAAAATTATAGTACACTATAAACTATAGTCATTAAGAAATATCCCAAAGCACAAAAATAACCATTATATTTACAGTCGTATCAAAGGAAGTTAAGATAGAGAACTCTTGGGTCTGGTTAACAGGTGTCAACGTTGGGTTCCTGTGGCCCAGCTTTCAAAGCCTGTGTTATGGCTTTATTGAGAGCATTGGGTGGAGAACAGCTTGTAACATGTGGGACGCACAGACTGCAGAGCGAGAGGTCGAACATTTGAGGTCTTAAATTTGACACACCCACCCCTGAGAGAACATCCAAGTACTTAATGCACCAACCCATCCATCCTGGGTCTAAACACTCAAACTTTAGGTGTTAAAACAAAGCAACTCCAGCTCTCCAGACTTCCGCCCTGTGCTGCACACCTGCGGGCCAGCACATCTGCTCTTGTTCTCTCCAACACACACAAGCAGTTAAAGTCTGTGCAGTGGGAGTGTTGAAAGCACACATGGCCTGGCCGTCTTAATGAAGCGTATGTGGAGTGAGGGGGTGGAGGCCTCTCCCCCCTCTAAGCGTTCCCTGATGAGGAATTGGTCTTCACTGTTTCCAACTACTATGGCTCCTCTCTGGATCAAAAGAACTTTGACTTCAAGAAGTTATACAGCTTGCGAACAACTCTTGAATGCCAACAAACTGCTCTAATATATTAAGCTGTTTAAATCAGACTTGTAAGTTGTAACATATCCCAGTTCTGTCCTCCACACTTCTCACCATTATTTTCAATCTTTCCTGTACTTTCCATTTAATTAAGAGAAAAAAAGAAAAAAAGCCAACAAAAGCTTGAAATTCATTCTCTAAATAACATCTGACTGTAAATAATAACCTTCAAAAGTTTAAGGTCAGTAAACAAATATTTAATAATTTTCTTAAGCATGGATGCATTAAACTGAACAAAAGTGATCAGATTTCAATTGTTTTCAACACTGATAATAAAAAAATCAGCATATTAGAATAATTTCTTAGGGATCACGTGACACTGAAGACTTTCATTCAGCTTTGCCATCACAGGAATCAATTTTAAAATACATAATAAAATGGAAAATGGATATTATAAATGTATACAAATCTATATTTAATATTTTACTGTATATAAATTATTGCAGAAGTATTAAGTATCAAAGAAGTATCAACATGAAAGTGAGTAGCTTAATCTTGTTTTTGTTTTTTTGGGGGGGATAAATTACTCCTTTTACGTTTGGTCTATTTTACAATATTATATTTTGACTATTTTTTTATTAAATAAATGCAGCCTTGGTGAGCATGAGACTTTTTTCGAAAACATTTAAAAAAAAAAACATTTGAAGAGACTAAGTGAGGAAGCAAATTAAATCAATTAATTAAAATTTACTGTTTGAACAGATTAATTTAAAATGGAAAAATGGAAAAATTAAACAATCTGAGACACTATTTTGATAATTACAAGAATAATCAATATATTCACAATGTTGCTTACATTTTAAAACACCAACAAAACCACTGCAAAATACACAGCGATTATATTGAATACAATCATGCAAAGCCCAAGAACAGACCATCAATGGTGTCAACTTAACAACTGGACAGTTTAGCAGACTAGCCAGTAATGGTCTGTTTCCTTAAGACATACAATTATTATCACTCAAAAATGTGTCAAATTAGCCCAAGAAAGATTAAACCGTTATTAAATCTGATATTTCAACAAATCTTAGCTCATAATCTGCTTAAGCCATGTAGGCCTATATTTGTGCTGCGAGTCACTACCGGTTGCACGGTTGAAGTGTCCTGACAATAGCAATGGCCAGTGCGTCGGCATGTCAGAAAGACTCTGAGAAACCCTGAGGTTCCCTCCTTCTTTCCGGCCAACTACTGTGTGGCCCTAAGAGAAAAGCGCGTGGCTGGAAATGAAAGTCTCAAGACCGGAGAAGAACCGGCGCACACACTGTCTGTACACTCATAAAACACATGCACTCTCACAGAACACATAGCCCAGCCCTGTTGACATCCATTTTAATGTAGGATCCCGATGGACAGTGAGCACTTTGTTTCCCAGGAATGGTTTAAAATTCCAGAAAGGTCAGGGACCAATCGCTTCCCTTATGTGCACTTTGGCAGAACCGGCCATACTCATGTGTGCTATGAAGAATGGACGGTATATTGACCGAAACCACAAAGACAATTAAAAATATTTAATGTAAATCAACTTTAAAATTACAGTTAGATTAAACTTTCATGGGCCACCATTCAAGAAAAATATGACTTTCCACCCCAGTCACATCAGTTGGAAGGGTCCTTCCAAAACAGCAGGAAAAAAAATATCATTTAGCCTTTTTCCTGGATATTGCTACAATTTGACCAAATCTAATGTTAAAAGGATAGTTCCCCTAAATATGAAAGTATTCTCATCATTTATCAACCTCATGTTGTTCTAAACCTGTATGACTTTCTTTCTTCTGTAGAACACAAAAGTATGTTGGAATCCAAACAACATTGAGCCCCAGTGACTTTCATTCAAGTCATACAGGTTTGGGACGACATGAAGGTAAGTAAAGAATTGTATTTATTTTAATTTTTTTGCTATGCCTTTAAGCTTCTTACAACAAAAATAACCGATCAGAAACTACCTAACAACACCAATAAAGTTCCCTTAAGTTCGTACATCATCCAAAAGAAAAAAATCTATTCAAACTAGGGATGCACCGAATGTTCGGCAACCGAAATTATTCGGACGAAAATAGCAAAAAAATAATAAGCGAAAAGACCGAATAAATTGTACCGAACAATGACGTGACGCGATCAAATAGCAACCAGGGCAGAGTGAGAGGCACGCACTCATTATAATGCAACAAACTATCAGCAGTGTGGAAGCATTTGAAACTGCATAGAAAGACGCAAAAATCATTACAAGCACCGACAGCGAGAGACTGTTTACAGGGTCATGGAGTTAAATCTAATACCTTTTAAGAACTTTAAGACTCTTTCCATACATTTTAAGACCTCATCGCCACTACAAGTTTTAACCGGTTACATCTGCGACACTTTAACTTACATTTACTATATACTGTTTGTAAGATAGCACAACTAAACAGATATTTACTTTGAACTCCTTATCAATGCAACATAATTCAGAAGGGGGGGAACGAAGCACAAGAGAATTAATTGAGTGACTAACCAATGCACCCCAAGAAACATGAATTAGACCAATAAACAAAACAACTGACAAAACTTATTGAGGAGGGAAAATAAAGCTCTCCGAGCTAACAGGGCAATGAGTTTGCACAGTATATTCAAAAGATGTATTTGTCACATCAACTCTTATGTCTGCAAACCATAGCTGTTTTGTGGAACACTTCTCAAGACAAACATCTGACTGATCAGACAGTTTACCTGTGATTACGGAGTGCTTGATTTGATGCAGACTTGACAGAGTGTCAGTACTGCACCTGATCGTGTCTGAATGATCATGGAAGGTAAAATAATGATCACAACTATTACATCATTTTAATTGTGCATCCCAAGCCCATGCTAGTAAAAAAACAGCCCAAAGTAGCGCAATTATGTCCCAAATATAAAAATGTAATTTCCATCCCTAAAATACATATTTTACAGTCAACGTTATGCACATTTATCATAAACACAGCTTAAATGCTTCCTACTAGTGTGGCCCAAAACATTTAGCACAGTTTTATTACAGGTGGAATGCAAAATGTTTCAGTACAAGCATTTCAACCAAATGTAATTTATGCAATATTTCAAACCTTTAACCCACTGGGGGAAATCAACCAATGGCAACAGTTTAAAAGCAGCCCAATTTCGTGGAAAAAAACAACAACAACCCTGCATCCAACACGAGCTGCAGAAGTCAGATTTGACTGATCACAGGTCAAAAGTAAGGAGAGATAACTGACAAAGATGTTGGAGGATTCGCTCCTCAACAGATCCCGAGCTCACTGACAAATATCTTTTATCGTAATATGTGCTCCCTTTACACAGTGTGCATGCGATCGCGAAATCGAAAGTGAACTGCGAGCGCTCATTCTCATTCAAAGGGGATTTAAATACCCCACATATTGATAGCAGCGCCCTGATGCGCGAAAATTATATACAATATTAGAATGTTTGCGGGAGCGGACACAAAAACCGCGGGAGCGGATGGGAGCGTGCGGTAATGGTCAGAAATTCAGCGAGAGCGGGATCAACAAGCCCCGCGCTATCACGCAGCAGCGCAGTCAGTCAGTGAGCGCCGTAACAGATGACGTCAAATCTTGCGGGATTGCATAAATAAAATACACAGAACCCCACTATTCGGACAAATATACATAATGAAAAGATGATACAAAATGTAATACCTTGGAAAATGGCATTTAAGACTTTTTAAGGGCCTTAATTTTCTCTAAATTGATTTATCAACTTTTAATACTTTTTAAGACCCCGCGGACACCCTGCTTTTGCTTTTGTTAATTGTATAATAAATAAAGAAAACAAATTGATAGGATTACAGTGAGACATTAATTTCATTAAATTATACTGTTTTCTTTTCATGCCTTCTGATGTTCCTTCACGTTTATATCATGCTATAACTTGTAATAAAGAGGAAACACACATTTGTAATTTGTATTTTGTGATAAAACTGACATAATTTGAAAGCTGAGCTGTTCTATATTAAAAGCAACAAAGCACAGAGCTTATTGCGATGAGTGGCTGGCTTGACAATGGAAGAAAAGAAAGAATGTGTGAATTGGTTGTTCCAGTACCTAAAGATCATATGGTACTTTTAAGAATGCATATGTGGAATCTGATTGTTCAATAGCCAGAAAAATTATAATTATTAACTGTCTATTAACTGTCGGAATTTCTGTCCCTGTTTTTTGCAATTGGACACAAAACCCTAGTCTTTTCACACTGGGGAATGCTACATACCATTCAAGCATGAACAGTGACCCGCTTCATCTTCAAGCCATGAGAGAGTGAAGAAAAAGAGAGCCAAAGAACATTGTGACCCCGGCAGTTGACATTTGAGGGTCAAAAGGGGAAGATGGGCACAAGGTCAAAAGTCAAAGGGTACAATAGATACCAACACTGGGAGAAGATTCCTGACCATTGGGGCAATTCAGTTCCAAAGCAACTTTGTTGCAGCTGATTTTTCTATGTATCATTCACAGATTTCTCTGTGTTCTTGTTATTTGGGCACTTACTAGAGCTGTCCAAGACAATAAAGTTCACAGAAAAGAATGATAGTTTAGGAACTGTTAGAAAAATCATTAAAACCAGAGACATAAAAAAATAAAAAAAAACATCACCTGATTCATCTTACTACCAGTGACTGCACTGAATGGTGGCTTGCATCATCAATCTTTCAAAATCCAGAACTGTGTGTCTGTTTTTAAATCCTCATTTGAAGGGTGCGGAAGCCAGTTCAAGACTCAAATAGTGAAGTCATGGAACTTTTGGTCAATGTGAAAAAGGTAAGCTATAAATTTTTCGCTTTTTGTCCACAGTGGAGTACACCCCAGGGACCTCTGGAGGGGGCTGAACGGACTGTTTTATTTAAAGGAATGGGGTGCATTTGCACTGATGTCATTCTCTTAACATCTGCACAGTGCTAACAGACACACTCTGACAGGGACTAGACGTTTCACTGAACATGGATGTTCTTGTTCCCAAGGGTGTTGCATATAAAGCAAAAAAATGATTTGTTAAGAAAGACTGAGAAAGTTCAAAGGAAGCCCATTAGAAAGCAATAGGATGTCAGTGAGGAGCAAGAGAGCAGTGAGGGTCAACTTTGTCCTTGCCATTAGCTGATCGAGGTTTGGTTGTAGTTTTTACTGTTTTGTAGAACACTTCACTTCACTTGCTGTGATGCAGTCTTTAGGACCCTGCCCTGAGCACAGTGACATGCTTATTCTGATTCTGATTGGTTCTCATTGATCTTCTTGTGGACCCTTGAGTACATTGTGTAAGATCTGACCATGTGGTAATCAGGACCTTAGCATCTGCTCCTTGTCATCTTGTGAAAGCATCCTCTGAACATCAGCCTGAAAACTTGCGCGATGCACCTAGGGTCCTTTGATAAACTCTTACACCTGTTATAATCAACATGCAACTCTAAATATTACTTAATAACCAGAACAATGTGATGTATTCGACACTTGTTTGTTCTAACAGGATTAGTCCCTCCCTCTATTGATAACGATGCTAAAATGTTCCAGATGTCGCTTGCTTCTTGTTAATAATCTGTTTTGTGGACAAAAAGAGAAAAGTTCTGAACAGCTCCTCTGATTCCCATACAGTTCCCAAATGGTCAGAGACAACTGCTAATTTATCTGAATAGCTTTCATGGTGAGTAATACATTTATTATGTGGGATTCTGCTGTCTGCCAAGCTGGGACTTTAGATCTCTTACAAGCTGATACTCCTTACTGAAGTTTCTCGGGCCTTGCGATGTTAGCTAAAGGAGTCTCAATGATGGCACATCAAATAATCTAGAAGAAACGTGAATCAACAGATGATTGTTTTATCATGAATGTTGAAAGCACTGGGAACTCTCTGATCTCCCGCTCGCTGTATTCCTCCTTTAAGCTAATCCATCTAATTAAAATGTGTTGGCCTTCAGGGTGACAGAAAAACGAGCCCCCCTGCCCAATCTGTTCGCCCACTGGTTTCTCACACAGAACAGAGGCCGGATAGAGAATCCCTCTCTATTTTTTTACTCCACGCACAGAGACTGAATTCATCAGATGGGCTCTTATCAGCTGTAATCTGTTTGAATGGAGCTCTTCAACGTGGCCAGACTCCACGACACCCGATACACTGAAGCATCTGAAGCATCTAGGTGCTGCAAGACACACATACTTCTGTCATACATGTGCAACGAAGAATAACTGAGATTGCATAATTGCCAAGAACTCTCATGCATTACCCTGGGAACACACTTGGATGGATAATAATAGGCTACACAAAGATAGCTTTAAAGTCAACATGAAATCAAATTGAACTCTATTTACTTTCTTAATGCACATGTCTGGTCTTATTGTGAGTGATTCATCAGTGTGTGTTATTCTAAAGGAAAAAAGTGTGTCTTTGTAATTTTAAATCAAAATGTAATAAATTTAGCTTACTCTAAAACACATTTCCTTTTCCAGTGACCAGTGGATCCACCCCCCCCCAAAA
>NW_015625590.1:692354-698534 GCF_001515625.1 Sinocyclocheilus rhinocerous | reverse complement strand
CGCGGGAGCGGATGGGAGCGTGCGGTAATGGTCAGAAATTCAGCGAGAGCGGGATCAACAAGCCCCGCGCTATCACGCAGTGGTGCAGTCAGTCAGTGAGCGCCGTAACAGATGACGTCAAATCTTGCGGGATTCCATAAATAAACTACACAAAACCCCACTATTCGGACAAATATACATAATGAAAAGATGATACAAAATGTAATACCTTGGAAAATGGCATTTAAGACTTTTTAATACTTATTAAGGGCCTTAATTTTATCTAAATTGATTTATCAACTTTTAATACTTTTTAAGACCCCGCGGACACCCTGGTTTAGTACTGCAGCGCATGTCTTCGATGAGAAGAGGAATTGTTGCTGGTATGATGATTGAAATCGTGAAATGGCCTTAAACAATTAAATACACTGCAGAACGTTATATTTTCAAGCTCGAATTGCATGTATTCTGACGGCGCTGCACAACCTCTAGGCACTATCTGCTTTACCAGGGTTCAAAGTCCAAAGCGCGAGGAATATCTGCGCTCGTCAGTTGCTCAGTCACATTTTTATGATTTTTTACAAGGCATGTGACAATGCGATACGTACAACGTATTCGTAATGAGACTCATTTATAAATCTGCTGTTGTCAACAAAAAGAAGCATTGAGGTTTTCCTGCGCATTTCCGCCAAAATAAAAGTTGAGAAAAAGCAAGAACTCCATCAACATTCATAAATGTTAGTATTGTAATTTTACTGTTGTTCTGTAAAATAAAATAAAAAGTAAGACAATAATAATAATGATAATAATCATTTATTATCTCTGTTAATACATTTATTATAACATTCACACATAGTGTTCAAATTAGGATCTGTAATATTTTCTAATGTTTTAAAAGAAGTCTCTTCTCAGCAAGGCTGCTTTTAATTGTACAGTAAAAAATACATGCCTGATTCAAGAAGGGGGTCTGATGGCCTAATAAATATTATTTTACCAACTTATTAATTTTAAGTTAAATTGTGCTTTGTTGGTATAGTGTCTGCTAGAATGTTAAAAATGTTCAGTGTTAAATATTTTTAAATTGTTGTTTTGTAATTGATTTTTTCTTTGAAAAGCAAGGCAAAACAGTAAAAAGAAAATTTTGGCTATTTAATTTATGCAATGGTGAAAAAAATTGGCAAAATACATGGGGGAAAAAAACTCGAAAAACCGTGTTCGGTATTCGGCCTTCGGCCCAGTGTTTCATTTTGTTCGGTTTCCGCTCTCGGCCAAGAATTTTCATTTCGGTGCATCCGTAATTCAAACAAGTGTCATCTTCATACATGTAAACACTCATCAAAATCTATGTAAAACACAATGTATCATCAACCTCTCATTCCTGACTCAGACCTCTCCCCAGAGAGAGGACAGATTAGTTTTCCATGACCATGCAATGGCATCTGTGAGGTCATTGTTTCAAGGTGCTCTTTGCATTCATACAGCTGCTGACAAGGCAATAACCACCACTGAGAACTTGCCTATTGCAAGAAAGAAAAAGTCACACATCACTGACGATCAGCTTAAAAAATCGATCCTAGTGTTATCCGGTAGTTTCCATTCAGGAATTCTGCAACTTGTGATCTGCTTGCAATTGCAATTGTGGTGAGCAGCTGTCATTCAAGTCATGAAAACATACAGAGCAAGAAAAGTGCAAGAAGCTTCAAAACGTATTATGCTTTCACCAAACAAGTGCCTTAAGCTCTCTGATCTCAAAAGCACTAAACCGGCTTAACCTAAACTCCTTATCACACTTTCATTAAACTGTTATGAGCCCCTAATCTGCAGCGCCAGCCGGACCCTGTGAAAAGCCTGTAAACTTTAGACTGACAAGCACACCCTTGTGGGGTCTGGAAAAAAAAAAAGAGAGTACTTTAGCATACTTTTAAAAACAGTACTTATTACAGAAATAATATACTACAAAAGAATATAGTGCAAACTCAATGTAATGTTTTTTTGGCACTTAATTGCATGTCAAATGAAAACGTAATATAATAATATTACTTTAAATTTATATTAAATGCAATTAGTTAAACTTAAAATTGCTTTCAAGCAGATCCATTGTCTTTGAAATCTGGTTTACGTGTACTGCTGAATGTACAAGCAAGCAAGCATTTAAGTGTATTGTTTTTTTTTCTATTGAAGCTTGTATGTCAGTTATTTCAATATATTCATAATTACACATTTGTAATGATGAAATTTATATTTAGTGCATTTAAAATGTAGTTATTGCAAATGTAATACTGAAAAACACACCAGAGTTAAAATTAAAATGTAGTACTATACAAGTGTTTTAGCATCTTAGTCAACACATCAACTATTTCTTTAAACCACAACAAAAGATTATTAAAACAGAATGATTTCAATTGTACTTTAAAGTCAAACCTTTAATTTTGCATTATTGCAAAACACACTTTTTTTTAAATGTATGCGAGTGTGTTAAGGAACAACATGAAAGTGTACTCTTTTTAAGCACACTTAAGAGGCCTTTTGTTTCATTAATATTATATCACACGCAGGTACAGTTTTTGAAAATATACATTTAAGATTTGAAGTACACTACAGATGTATATTCAATACAATTAAGCACATTTCTTTTTCACAAGGGCAGGGACAAAAAACAACCACTTTGGCTGTGACAGCAGGGCCAAAGGGATGCATGTACATCAAAACAGTAAAAAAAAAAAAAAAAAGCTCTTAACTGCACAGCTATTTATTAGTATTGATGGTTATCAAAAGTGCACTTGGTATGTTTTTGTTTACGTTTAACTGTCTCTAATTCGTCCCAATAGTATAATGAAATGTCAGAATACTAACATCCCCATGATCGTGTGCATCATTATAATGACAACCTTCAAAACGGCTATTAATTTCTTTAGATGACACGTTTTTTATTAGCAAAAACTTTTAAGGCTCTAAGAAACAGAATCTACAGACAATCATGTTAAATTCGTGAAAAATTACGTATGACAGGAGCCTGTCACAAACCATGTGCTGTCATTGCTTCTTCAGGCTCAGAAGATGCGTTTTTGCATTCAAAACCGTCTTAAAGTTTCAGAAAACATTCAAAAACATAGAACATTGATAAACTGACATGATTAGTCTTTTAAACAGGGTTGCATGCACAGGACAGTAGGCTGCTTCAGCTATGCCATTTCATCTCTCTGTATGTCAACAAGCACGGAGGGAGTCTGATTCCTTTTGTTTATATTTAGCCAGTGCGCGCGAGCGACTCAGCTGAACATTCATCAAATCAATCACGACCCCACTGCCCAATATTTGGATTTTGCTGCCAAATGCAACACATCAGGCCTGAATGAAGACATGCACGTATTGTATTTAGCCAGTGCAAGCCCAAAACCACCAACCTCGCATCTTCAACATAAACAACGCGTATGCGTGCATATGCATCGTTTGCATGCTCGCTTTTTTTGGCCTTGAAATGTCAAATCCCCCCAGCAGTGATTTCTTTACCTGTTCGTCGAATCGAATAATGATGGCCTGGACCCATTCCACGGGCTTGTGCGCCGCCATGCTCAGGCGGATGCGCGCGCCGCTATGTCTCCTATCAATCACTTTTGCGATCCCTATTTCTGCTCCCGATTCGCCCCGGATGCGACAAATACCCCCTAAACCGCTCCGCAAAAATAATCAAGGAGGAGAACAGAGGAGGAGGTGGAGGGAGGAGGGGGGTTTGGTTTAGTTTTTCACTTCAAGCATACTCCACCAGGCCGCCGTGACACACCACCGGAAGTTTGAATCCTCTCGCTCTCTGGCGTCTGCGCATGCGCAGAAATGCTACTGAAGAACCGGACCATTTATAAGAGGAATAGACGCTATATGGTTTTTATGGGGTCTGTCTATCTATCTATCTATCTATCTATCTATCTATCAACAAATAGAGTTTGCGGTTTCTGGTAAAATGAATTACTTTACTATGCACTGATTAAAATAACTATTTTAGATCTTAAAATGTGCCATTATGTATGATACTCAATCAATGTAAGTACTATTGTGGTTTGTCCATTATTCAAACATAACAGAGCAGAGGTCATTCTGATTCAAATCTGTAACTGTATAAATCCTGTAACAATGTGTAACTGTAAAAATCCTATAAAGTATACTTATTCATCTGTGTTTTTCTTGAAATAATAAAACAAAGCTTCTTCTTATATTTTATTAGGAATTACAATGAACCACCAAATCATCTTGAAAATTTTGACATTTAAACATGAAATATTTCATATAAGTAAATACAATGAGCAGCACTATAAAATGTAAATTCGTTTTCAAGAATCAGATTAATTTTTCCTTTAACAAAATTGACAAACCATTTTTAATTGTTAAATTAAATTATTTCGTTTAATTGTGTAAATGGAAGCCAGAAAGGCCGCAGAAGGCTTTAATGAGAAAGTAAAGCAGACCTCTACTACCACCTTGAGATCAATCTAAACACAACGTCAACAGAAAGCAGTATTATGGTTAATCTACTTATAATCACTAGAGGGCGTGTGTGTTATCGTGGCCGTTTGAAATATTCAGACTTCTGAACAATATATTTATTTTAAGACTTAGGCCCTACCAATTCATTCCATAAAAAACTATTTATTTTAAGGAATAACATGATTTTAATATAATGTTCTGCATTTCTCTAATTCTATTTGCTAAATGTGCCTTGCACCCCAAAGATATTGTAACTGTCTGAAAATAATTTTAAAATTGGGACCCTGATCAATTTCCGATTAGAAATTCCATACATATTCCTTTATTTATTAAATAAATTATCAGATTGTTCACTTGCCCTTAAAACATCACACTATTAACATGTTTTTGTGGTTATTTTAATTATTTAATTGCATAGAAGTGAATACAATAATTAAACAACATGACAGCCAAGCAACCATTTCTCTTTTAACCCAACAATATAGGAGGAACAGATGGTACAGAAGGTGCTGTAAACAACTTTCAGTCGCTTTTCTAACTTGAGTGATATATAAAAAAAATAAAATTAATTGAAACAGTAGCTACACATAATCCTTTTTTTTTTTTCAAATAGTCAGTGAAACATTAGCTACACATTATTCCATGATAAAGTCTTTTAAACAGGGTTGCATGCACAGGACTGTATGTGTCTGTAGGCTGTTTCAGCTATGCAATTTCATCTCTCTGTATATTATCTATGTAATATTGGACGGATAAATGTTATATCAATGAAAGGCCGCAGAAGGCTTTAATGAGAAAGTAAAGCAGACCTCTACTGCCACCTTGAGATCAATCTAAACACAACGTCAACAGAAAACAGGATTAGTATTGTTATAGTCACTAGAGGGCCTGTGTTATCATGACCGTTTGAAATGTTCAGACTATTGCACAATATATTAAGACTAGGGCCACACCAGTTAATTCATTAAAATCAATTCATTTTAAGCAATAACATGATTTTAATACAAAATAAGTTTCTACATTTCTTTGTCTAGCCTAATTTTATTTGCAAAATGTCCCATGCACCCCAAATATATTCTACTGGCTGAAAATTATTTTTAATTGGAACTCTGTTCAGTTTCTGATAAGAAATCCCTTACATATTCCCTTATTATTGAAATGAATTCTTAGATTGTTTACTTGCTCTTCAAAAAAAAAAATCACACCATGATGGTGTTTTTGTGCTTAGATTAGTTATTATTTTAATGGTATATAAGAGAATATAATCATTTTACATGATGGCCAAGCAACTTTATTTTAACGCAGCAATATTGGAAGAACAGATGTCAAAGTGCTACCTTCAATGGCACTGAAATATATTATGAATAACGTGTCGCCTTGCATCTGTAAAAATCACTTACAGCACCTTTAAATTTCACAATAATTGAAGGTCACATTCATCCACTGCTGTTTAGTAGTTTTCTACTACAACTTTAATTTAAATGTAGATCTATATTCAACAAAGTATTAGATATTTGCAGTTAGAAAGTTATATGTGTATGTTATCACAGACTGTATAAAAACAGGTTATCACCAGCAGAAGTTGACCATATTATTTTTATATATATATATATATATATATATATATAAAGTTGTTCTAAACCTGTATTAATTTCTTTGTTCTCGTCAACATAAAAGAAGATATTTTGAAGAATGTTCGTAACTAGAAAGTTTCTGGTCCCC
>NW_015625590.1:681807-692192 GCF_001515625.1 Sinocyclocheilus rhinocerous | reverse complement strand
TGTACATTGAATTTATACAGTGAAGACTATTCAGTTTATTTGTACATTTATTTTATACAATATAATTTATTATTCAGTGCTTTAAGTGTTTCAGGTAGGTCTATTTTTTTGTAATTTGTGGATGTTTACTTGTCTTAAGTATAAGCTTGTTTGTATATATATTATATTTGTAATAGGGGGCCCTGCAGTAAGTCATAGCCCCGGGGCCCTGTAAGGTCTTAATGCGGCCCTGGACGCCAGTGTACGTTTACAAAAAAAAAATTGGTATGTAAATGTGTTTATGTCAAAAGTGTATTCTCTTTTGTGTAAGATTTTTATCTAACCTTTTAGAGTCAGTATTAGAAACTCCATAAATGAGAATATTATTGCCAGGGCATAGCCCACCATTGATCCGGGTTTTGTATGGGACCACCTGTTTACAGTAAAAGGAACTTTGTAAAATTGTGTAATATAGAAAATATAGTACTAAACAATGTGAATAACATGAATTATCATATGCTTAATAGTGGTAGTGTATTTTTTTTCTATTCTTTTTTTTCCATAAATGTCTATGGCATTTGACATAACCCATTTGTCAATACTTAGGTCACCTTTTCAAAACTTTTCACACATGAGCACAACAGCAGTCTATGGGCTAAACTGTGGATCATTTTCAGTTGCTTTGGTACAAAATGCAGTGAATACATCTTTCAAATTGCAAGAATTCTTTTCTCACTCAGACACAACCACCAACAAAATTCTATGTACCTACTACCAGGCTAATTTGCTTAGTTTTACATACTAATCTTTTTAAACTTAGGTTAAAACAACTAAAATAATACAAAACTGAATAAGGTATTTCTGCAGAAATATATTCCAGATCTAAAAATGAAGTACTATCAAAACAATTAGATGTAGCCGAAGGCCTACACAGGTGTTAGTCTTTCAATTTCATTACCATCTCTTTTTACTGTACTGTACTTGTGCTGTACTTGTAACATATACTGTAGTGAATTCTTAACAGCAGAGAGGTCTCATTCTTGTTATGTAAAGAAATTTTACAAAAGAAAAGATTCTATAATGCAACACGTTGGTAGTGTTTTAAGTCATTGTTTTATGAGTGAGTAAGTGTGTTTGTTTGTTGACTATCACGGTTTCCCTCTGATCTCCCTCACACCTGTCTCCTTTTCTGTCTCTGATGGTATATCTACGGACATCTATATCTAAAAAGGTCTCTGTGATACACAAAAGCTTTCAGCTAAACAAAACTGATATTATTGTAATATTATGTGCTTTGTACTGTAATTTTTTCTCACCGGTGAATGAGACATGAGATAATCTGACAGCATAGCACCTCCACCAACACCGTCTCTCATCATGTTGCTGGTTAGCCTCTGGTCGTTCATGTATTTTGGAGGAAGCGTGGCTTTGGAGAGTGATTTGCAGGAAGGGTGGGATCTTATGCTTGCTAAACTAGCTTACTATTGCTAGCCTCTCTGAAATCACCTACCCTACATTTAAATGTATAAATAAGAAATATTTGGTTGACTGCTGTGGTGGAAAAAAAACATCTATTGGCCAGTACGGCTCACAAGATGACAAAAACTTTCATTTCGTTGCCACTGGCCAATTTACTGACCCACTAACTAGGTTTTGAAGCATGAATTAAATGTTTTGGGTGAGTTACTACATTTTGCAGACATGAAATTGATTTGTGATGTCCTGCAAAAAAAGTTTATTAGAGAATGTGAAGACTGTTTCAACAAATGAGCCAAAGCGGTTGAAGTAAACCGTAAAACTAGTCATGATCAAGTGTAAGATGTTGTATATGCGATATACTCAAACATCAAATATAATGTCTATCCCTTATCTTACGTTGTCTATTAATGAATCTATTTTTTTTTATTGATTTTACTCTGTTGTTGCCATGAAAATAGCCTTATGTTGACATGACATAATACATCTAAATAAATGGCTAACTTTTAACTTCTGCAAAGAGTGAATACCTTGTATGCCTCCTTGGTGACAAGGATCTCGATGGCGAACAGTTTGTCTTTGACGATAGGAGAGTCAGCCGTGGGTTGTTTGGCAACCATTCTGGTAGGTGTAAAGGTGTTGTACACTATATGTGCACTGCCATTCTCATAGCGTGGGTTTATGTGCAGAGCAATATCAGCCTCCGAATCAGATCCGCACTGAAGGTTCAATCTACAGAACACAGAAATTAAAACTGTCCACAAAACTAGTAACACCCATGGTAATATTCCTTTAAATAAGACACTAAGATTAATTTGTCCTTTAAGATTAACATGAAAAATACTAATCACCTGTTAGCATCTGGCAAAATCCGTCCAATTATGATAACACTCTTCCCTTACTGCAAGCCTCCCTCGATTGACCCAATTGGGATTGTCTATGTTGTAGATGTGCATACTGTAAGCATATTTTTGTATTTCTGTTATGAATATCTATCATAATAATCTGGAAGATAAAATAATAAAATAACTTATATATATATATATATGTATATGTATATGTATATGTATATGTGTGTGTGTGTGTGTGTGTGTGTGTGTGTATACACACCGATCAGGAATAACATTATGACCACCTTCCTAATATTGTGTTGGTCCCCTTTTGCTGCCAAAACAGCCCTGACCCGTCAAGTCATGGACCCCACTAGACCACAAGATGTTAGCAGCAGATCCTTTAACGGATTTGAATTATAGAAATGCAATATTGTATTGGGTATGCCAGGTTAAAGAGATGGGTCTTTAATCTAGATTTAAACTGACAGAGTGTGTCTGCCTCCCGAACAACGCTAGGTAGAATGTTCCAGAGTTTGGGCGCTAAACCGGAAAAGGATCTGCCGCCCGCAGTTGATTTTGATATTCTAGGTATTATCAAATGGCCAGAGTTTTGAGATCGCAGCGGACGTGAAGGACTATAATGTGATATGAGCTCGCTCAAGTATTGAGGAGCCAACCCATTCAGGGCTTTATAAGCAATTAGCAAGATTGTAAAATGTATTCCACACCTAAAACTCGTTGTTGTGCTCCTCAAATCATTCCTGAACCATTTTTGCTTTGTGGCAGGGCGCATTATCCTGCTCAATAAGGCCTTAGCCACCAGGGAATACTGTTTCCATGAAGTAAGGTGATATGTGTCAAAGTAACATCCGCATGGATGGCAGGACCCAAGGTTTTACAGCAGAACATTGCCCAAAGCATCACACTGCCTCCGCCAGCTTGCCTTCTTCCCATAGTGCATCCTGGTGCCATGTGCTCCCCAGGTAAACGACACACACGCACCCGACCATCCATGTGATGTAAAAGAAAATGTGATTCATCAGACCAGGCCTCCTTCTTCCATTGCTCCGTGGTCCAGTTCTGATGCTCACGTGCCCACTGTTGGCGCTTTCGGCAGTGGACAGGGGTCAGCACGGGCTCCCTGCCTGGTCTGCGGCTATGCAGCCCCATACGCAACAAACTGTGATGCACTGTGTATTCTGACACCTTTCCATCAAAACCAGTATTAACTTCTTGAGCAACTTGAGCTACAGTAGCTCGTCTGTTGGATCAGACCACACGGGCCAGCCTTCGCTCCACACGTGCGTCAATGAGCCTTGGCAGCCCATGACCCTGTCGCTGGTTCACCACTGTTCCTTCCTTGGACCACTTTTGATAGATACTGAGCACTGCAGACCAGGAACACCCCACAAGAGCTGCAGTTTTGGAGATGCTCTGACCCAGTCGTCTAGTCATCACAATTTGGGCCTTGTCAAACTCGCTCAAATCCTTATGCTTGCCCATTTTTCTGGCTTCTAACACATCGACTTTGAGGACAAAATGTTCACTTGCTGCCTAATATATCCCACCCACTAACAGGTGCAGTGATGAAGAGATAATCAGTGTTATTCACTTCACCTGTCAGTGGTCATAATGTTATGCCTGATTAGTGTATATATAGGTTATTGTCTATAACTATACATGAAACCTCATTATAGAGGCTAATATAAAAAATATCACTTACTGGTTTAGGGTTAGGGTTATGGGTTTATAAATTGCCATCTGTTGCTGACAATCTGCCATTCTGCCAATTCTTATTCTTTAGCAGTCTCAATGCAAATCTTCAGCTGGGTATTCAAGACCAAGGTTGGAGCGCCAAGGATGGTAAAGCTTGATGTTGAGTAGCCTAAATATATCTGTGATTTTAAGCCCACCCATTTATTATACATAGTTTATATACAATTCTGTGTAGATATACCTACCTGGAAATTACTGAAATCTACCTTGAAATATTGTCTGCCAGCAACAAACTGTGATGCACTGTGTATTCTGACACCTTTCCATCAAAACCAGTATTAACTTCTTGAGCAACTTGAGCTACAGTAGCTCGTCTGTTGGATCAGACCACACGGGCCAGCCTTCGCTCCACACGTGCGTCAATGAGCCTTGGCAGCCCATGACCCTGTCGCTGGTTCACCACTGTTCCTTCCTTGGACCACTTTTGATAGATACTGAGCACTGCAGACCAGGAACACCCCACAAGAGCTGCAGTTTTGGAGATGCTCTGACCCAGTCGTCTAGTCATCACAATTTGGGCCTTGTCAAACTCGCTCAAATCCTTATGCTTGCCCATTTTTCTGGCTTCTAACACATCGACTTTGAGGACAAAATGTTCACTTGCTGCCTAATATATCCCACCCACTAACAGGTGCAGTGATGAAGAGATAATCAGTGTTATTCACTTCACCTGTCAGTGGTCATAATGTTATGCCTGATTAGTGTATATATAGGTTATTGTCTATAACTATACATGAAACCTCATTATAGAGGCTAATATAAAAAATATCACTTACTGGTTTAGGGTTAGGGTTATGGGTTTATAAATTGCCATCTGTTGCTGACAATCTGCCATTCTGCCAATTCTTATTCTTTAGCAGTCTCAATGCAAATCTTCAGCTGGGTATTCAAGACCAAGGTTGGAGCGCCAAGGATGGTAAAGCTTGATGTTGAGTAGCCTAAATATATCTGTGATTTTAAGCCCACCCATTTATTATACATAGTTTATATACAATTCTGTGTAGATATACCTACCTGGAAATTACTGAAATCTACCTTGAAATATTGTCTGCCAGACAGCTAAAATGAAAACAATGGTAAAGGCAGAAAACAATGGTCCAGTGACAGTCATGTAGACTACTGTTGGCGTAACAGTGATAATGAAGAACATGATGCCTGATAATATGACCAAAAATGCATGAGGTGTGAGGGACACAAACACTGGTGGATATCTAAGGTATACAGAGGAATATTTGTGCTTTTTGGTAGATAGGCCTATACCTACCTGGAAATTACCTAGACGTGCTGTCTGCCAGATAACTAAAATGCAAACCTGGATAAGAGCAGAAACATACACTCTCAGAGAAAAATGGACAAAAACTGTCACATTTTTTGGTTCTGGTCATTTTAGGAAAATAAGCTTTTGGTTCTCAGAGCATTCCTAAAACAAATTAAATATTAAATAAACAATTGTTTTAGGTTGTGGATAATTAGGATAATGCTCCTTAACTTTCCTGTAACCATGCTGCAATGTTAGGCTGCTTCAATAAACAGTGTAAATATTAAGATTGAAATCATCTATTAATATGTAAAGTTAACTGGAACATTCATCTATTACTGTTCCACAAGCTGTAATCTGCCCAGATCTTATGTTTCCAAGAGTAAAAAATAAAATAAAAAAAGTTTCAACTCTGTGGCTCCGTTTTTTCATTATGACATTTATCTGATCATTACAATTCCTTCTGGCAGCAAACTACATATCCGTGATCTTCATTTTGCACATTTCATTGGATGTAGTGCTGCATGCACTAATGTAAGTTATTGTTAGCAAAACTTCTCTGTAATATTCTACAAACATTCATCGTTCATTGGAATGAGGAAATAAAACAAATATAACCATACTACTAGGTTGTCCCAAAATACATTAAAAAAACTCCCTACAATGTTACGGGAACGTTTACGGATATCCTTATAGGGGAATTTACAGTTAAAACCCAAGGACCAGGTGTTGAATGAAGACCAGGAGTCAGAGATGCAATCAGTTGAAGAAAAATTTACTGAAGAAAATAGTTTGCAGTTTCATCAGCAGAAGTCAGCTTCATTACTCGCAATGGAGTTAGTAGGCCGTTCTGCATACATGTCAAAAACACCAATTATACTCTAACAGAGGTCACTAATTACGTCAATACATATCTCTTAAGTGATTATTTAGGCTATAGAGATCAGGAGTCTGACAAAACAGGTATCTCCAGAGACCTATTCCTGATCAGAGGGGCATCCGATGACGAGCTTCTCCACTTACTCAGGAAAAGATGCCGACACACGCAGAGAAAACTTATCTTCTGTTCAAGGTGGCCTGGCTCTGGCGAGAATCTTATCAGCATTAAGCATGGTTCATTACATATATCACACACACTATGCCTGTCTCTTTTTAGAGAGTAAAAATACAGAATAACGCAGGATTATTTAATATTTATTATGCAACTACCAGTTAAATTGCTCAATAAGCAAGTTGCAAGCAATATCATAAAACAGCAGAACACATAAATGTCACAGTTGTCCCAATCACTGTCGCTCACGTAGATGGGAGGTCACCCTGACCTAATCATGGCACTGTGACCCTAGGAACAGAATAGACTTCAGCATGGAACTACGTCAATCATCAAACAATCTAGGAGGTTAAATACTGATCAATAACTTGATTAATAAACACACAAGAAATAATATTATTATGAAGGATATGGTAGATGGGCATCCACAAAGAACATGTTTTCCACTTTGAAAATGCAGTGGAACGGAGGAGAAGGTAAGATCTCGAGACTCGTTTTTTAAAAGATAAACTTATTCTAACTTGAGTGCTGTGATTTTAGAACACCCTATATACGAAAACACATGACGCAAACGCAAAGAGCAAACATGTCCGGCTAGCGCAAGGGTGTCAAACTCAATTCCTGGAGGGCCAGAGCCCAGTTTTGTTCCAACACACATACCATGTAGTTTTCAAATAAGCCTGAAGGACTTAATTAGTTGGATCAGGTGTGTTTAATTAGGGTTGAATCTAAACTCTGCAGGGGTCTGGCCCTCCAGGAATTGAGTTTGACACCCCTAGGCTAGCGTGTGTTTACATTGAAAAACATTGATAATGTGGCGTTGTGGAATGGAAAAACGCCTTCTGTGTGAACCAGAGGGAGTCTTTACAGGCACATATAGGCTAAGCTAAAGTAAGCTGCATATATCTTTAGAAAGAGCCTAGGTAAATATAGGCCTACCTGCATACATGTCGAATACAGTTTACGCTTGCTAAAATATTATTAGGACTGGTTGGGAAACACCAAAAATGTTTTCATTGCAATCATCAATAGCGCCATTCATTTCACGATTTTGAATAAATATAGGCCTATATATATATTTATATTTAATTAATGTCATTTTGGACAGATATATAAGGAATATTCATTGGAATATTTTGATATAACATGCTGTTTATTTGTGTTAGTAGTTTATTAGTTTAAACATGCAGCAAGGCTGATGAGAATTTCAAGACGGTTATATAGAGATAGGCAACTATATACTGTAATACCATATGCATAATATGCATATTGCATAATAAAGAATTGTACAGAAAGTTAAACACAGTATAAAGGGTTTTATGTTAATTCGAAATAGCAAAATCACAGTGCTGTTCGTTTACAGTCAGCCATTTTGCTGTATTTGAAAGCAATTCTACTTTTTAACAATTTGCCATGCTTTCCCTTACAAATTACACATCACAAATCCCTGTTAAGCCTGCACTAAAGTCAGCTGCAGATCTCCACAAATCTCCAAAATATCAATGTCGTTCAGCTTTGTGTAGCGATGTTTGTAAGTGTGTGCTTGTTGGCCATTGACAAACACATTGTAATGATGGGGATTGCAGGAGATGGTGACCTGCAACACACATACAAAACACACAAGTAATATTATTTTCAAGTCACAATGACAGCATTTACCAGCATCAATAAAGCAATGCATGTTCATGGATGTATGTCTGCCTACCTGAAAAGGTTGTCCTCTTTGAAAGGGCAAGCCACCGGACCGTTCCTCCGTACCCCACTGCTCCATCTGATTGGTGTTGCGCACAACCAGTTTCTCATCAAAACGAGGATTATAGTGAAATGCAATACCACTTCTGTAGCGCAGGTTAAATGTTATTCTAATGGAGGAAACAGAAGAGAAAACATCTTACATCTTACAATGAACAGATTTACATTTTTTTTTTAAATATGTTACATTAGTTATAATTAAAATAACAGTGTGTGTCATCTGTTGTCCAACCTGCTAGCACTGGGGTTGATAACTCCTTGGATGACAATGTTTTTGCCAGGGTGAAGTCCACCATTAATGACAGTTTTGTACGGGATAGTCTAAATGTGAGTCAAAATAAAGAGATAATTATAAATGAAAGATTAGTTAAATTAAAGTCATGTAATACTTATTCAAATGTTTGATTAAAATGAAAGTGACACTGGTTTTATGAACAACATCTAGAACTTTTAAATGCAAACCTAAATAAGCGAATCTAAAATGAAATAATGAATGAATTAATCAAAATCTTACTAAAAATGCAAAAGGAGTTAATGAAGAAAAACTGCAGGAATTATTGCAAAAAGAGAAGGACAGAAAGGTGAATGTCCTAGAGTGGCCATCAAAGGTCATGAACACATGTACTCAAGCAAAATAAAATAGAATAAAAAATCTGAATCGCTTCATGCATGACTTTTAGCTGTGTAATGGTAATGTGATTTCCTGTGGTGAGAGCTGCTCTTACATAGTTGGGTGCAGAAGGGTATGCTGGGAACTGTGGGTAGATAAACACTGTATTAGTATCACTTCCTCATACAGAACAAACACAATGTGACCTCGTAACTGTTACTGAAAGATATGGGAGACTGGAAATGTTGCACTTGATCAAATAACACAGCATCTTAGTGAGCACTTTCAACACAGAACATCAGTACAATATAAAATAAATGATTCCTTATTAATTATAAACAACATCACAAATAATAGCACTGTTAAACACAGATAACATTGAACGATGGAGTTTTCTAAATGCTGACATGAACTAAAACAGGAAGTTGTGTGCACTGACATTTGGCAGAGGTGAAGTAGATGCCATCCTGTTTTGGAGCCATAGTTTACACATTTAACCCTGTCATGCCACACCGAACGAGGAAAAACAAGTATATTGTCTTTCTAGTAGTTTCTTCATTAGCATTTTTTTCCCAACCTTTCATTTACATGTTGCAGATCTTTTAATGGTTGTAGAATCCAATAAAGCATTGTGTGAGATTTGTAGAGCACCAATTATATCATAAAAGACAAACATATAACCTTCAAAGGTAAGAACCTTTGATCTCTGTTGATCATCATAGAGGTGTCACATGACATATTTCATGACGTATTAACCACTTACCCCACATCCTGGAGGTACAGCATACTGAGGCTGTAGATGAAAGGAACAGTTGTTTATGACAGGAAAACTACAATAATGTCCTTATTTAATGTCGTTCAAACATATATTCACCTGATATCTTGCTTGAGGTGCTATATAACCCTGGAAAGATAATATACAAAATTAATTCAAAAGACATTGCAGTTTTATCGCAACAATGAGATGCAGTATGCAGTATGAGCTGATAATAGTACTCACTGGAAAGGCCGGTTGTGGAGGTAAATAGGGCTGCAAAGAAAAAAAAATCACGATGTTTATATGTCACATTACATTCAAAATGATCATTTAAATAAACAGTGGGCCTAAAATGATTCAGGTGCATTGTGATTTAATATTGCTTGTATACTCATGAATGAATTAATGTTTTTGAATTAGTGAATGAATCAAAGATAGTAACTTGTTTCGTTACTAAATTAATTAAGAACTCTTCCTTGTCACTTGTTACAGGAGTCTAACCGGAACTATTGTGTGTGTGTGTGTATATATATATATATGGAGGAAATGTTATTTCTATCTGAAATATTTATATTATTTGCTTCACTGTACTAAAATGTTCTTTAGACTGTCTCTGAGTGCTTCAGTTTGCTTCAGTATGCTTGAGTATTTGATGAGCTGAGAGATAACAAGAAATCTATTTGTGCAAGACAAGTGTGTGAGACAGAAATTTTATTTTAGACGTCCTGGCTACTAAGGTATAAGGTATAAATGTTGAGTTGGGGTGTTGCCTCTTGCTCTTGGTCGCACTCTGCAGTCAACTAGGATGACTGTATGACTGTTGAACTTTTCTTGCAAGAAAATAAATATTCAAAAGACTTTTGTCTCCAAAAGAAAAGTAAAACTGCCACGGC
>NW_015625590.1:678152-681632 GCF_001515625.1 Sinocyclocheilus rhinocerous | reverse complement strand
AAAAAAAAAAAAAAAAAAAATATATATATATACAGTATTTTACAATATTAATAATTTTACTGTATTTTTGACCAAATAAGAGTGCATTTTTTCAAAAATCATTCTAATATGCAGATTTGGTGTTTAAAAACACTTCTCATTATTATCATATTATTATATTTTTTGATGATTAGAAAGTTCAAAAGAACTGCATTTATTTGAAAAAGAAATCTTTTATAACATTATAAATGTCTTAACAGTCACTATTTCCATAGTTAATGTGATGAACTGCACTTGTGATTACTTCATTCATCCATTACAAAACACCGGCACATAAAAGTAATTTTAAACACTAGCTCAAAAAAGTGAAGTTAGTTCTGAGAAAAGTTCTGCAGTGGCATCGCGCCTATTTTTGTTCTCACCGCAGGATTCTGGAAAGCAATAGAGTTCAACTCCACCATTCCCTCCACTGAGATGGTGTCCACCTGAGTGAATGGAATACGGTGTCTATAGTCCATGAAGTGTCTCCCATTAGTAGATATCTAGAGAGAACCATCATAAAAATCATAAATGAAATGAGGTGAAATGCCTTTCTAGTAATTTACTATTTATCGTTCTGCTGATTAAAAAGAAAGATGAAAAATGGATTGATGCTACTCAGAAATCTGAAAGTGAATGACCTTGTACCTTGTATTTGTCCTGCTCGACAAGGATCTGGAGGGTGAATGTTTGGCCTTGGGGGAAGGGAGCTTCATATTTGCGTTCCTCTGAGCCCCAGCACCTGCTCTGGGAGGTGTTGTGCACGACATACCCAGGGCTCTCATAGCGTGGGTTAAAGTGCAGAGCAATATCAGCCCCGGAATGAGATCCACACTGCAGGTTCACATGAAATCTGCAGGACAAAGAGGAATAAGAGAGGTATGAGAGAAAACTGGGTAACAAGGAAGTTGTAACAAGGAAAGTGTGATCGGATCATCTCATCTAATCTCTGATCTGATATGTTCTAAAATAGTTGCAGGGCTCAAGAAATGACACCTGAATTGGTAAATAATTATTTTAAAATGAGCATTTTACCACTAAAAAGCATTAAGAGCTCTTTTGCAGTGTAAATAAAGGGAAACAGCATATTGTAGACTCTTCTCATCTTTTTCACACATCTTGGTTGCCTCTGATCATTAACCTAATTAAGTAGAGACCATATTATACCACTACACTACTAAAACAATAAAGGCCAACACCAAAGAATTATGTATAAAATTATCCATAAGAAAACATTGTAGTTATTTAATCTATTTTATTACCCTAAATGAAAATGAAATAATTTCATGTCCTTGAAAACTAACATTAAACATTATTCCTCACCTGTTAGCCCCTGTCAAAACTCTTCCACTTATGATAATGCTCTTCCCGTCCTGCAGGCCTCCCTGGATTTGGCCACTGAATGGGATTCTCTGTGTTGATGCAAATAGTAATACCACACATAAGTAGTCATCTGCCTTGAGGAACTAATTCCTAATCATACGAATAAATTATTAAAATGGCTAGTTTTATACACGAAATTGGCCTACACCAGTGGCGTGGGCAGGCCTCCGGAGGGGAGAAGGGTATAACTGCAGCCTGGAGAACTCCAAATGGGGGCGGGTTTAATGTGTTGTTTTATAGATGTTTTGACGTTTTAAATATAGTTTGGCGGTTTTTTGATGATCCCGCCTCGCGGCGATGACGTCATCACTAGCGCGCGCTCACTCGAGAAGGGTATAACTGCAGCCCGGAGAACTCCAAATGGGGGCGGGAACTCCAAAACGGGGTGGGAGCTCCAAAATAGGGCGTGGCTTCCTCCCATTGACAGACAGGCACATGACACGCATGCGCTCTCACGGAGAATATTTATTTGTATAGCATATTTTATTTTAGATGAACTAGAAACAATGTTTAATTTAGAAAGTTTTATTTTGAAATGTAAGTCAATAACAACTGGCTGAAGCCACAGCCAATGGTGAAAGTCTTTGCGCGAGGAGACCCCGCCCCATTTTGGAGGTTCTGGCCACTTTTGGAGTTCACGCCCCATTTTGGTCTGCTTGCCGGAGTGGGGAGGTTAGGGTGGGGTCCCCCTCGAGCCCTCGAAACGCCACTACTCCCCTGCTCCTCCGGAGGTCTGTGCACGCCACTGGTCTAGGCTACAATAAAACTTCTATGAAACTCCACCACACCTTGTGCTGAGACAACTTGCCCCGCTTGCTGTAATGAACTGAACCTTTTTACTGAACGGTGAAAATAATGTTCAGTTAATAAAAAATTAATTAATTAATTAATTTTTAAAAATTACAATAAAAAACACAGGACCCCCCTCCCCCCATAACGGAGCGTAATGGAGTTTTAAGTGTGCGTGCAAAACCACACAGTAGCTTTAAATAGTGTAATAACTAAAAAAAAGAGAAAGTAAGAAAAAAATGCAAATAAAGGAGATGCTGAAAAACCATTGCTTATTACGACGCCATATGATTAATTTTTCAAAACAAAACTAAAAAAATCGGCCACTTACCGGGTTGTAAAACGGCTGTTGTTGATAAAAAGCCATTTGATCAGTTACTTTCCTGCAACTTTAAGTGTGTGGCCAAGAGAGACGAACAAAAGGGAAACGAGCAATTCGACAAACAGCTTTAAGACCCACCTACAAATGTCTGGTTTCCGAAGAAATGCAAGTTTCAGTTTCTCCATAAAACAAAATGGCCATTGTCCCCTGGGTGTAGGCTACATGTGGTTCAAAATTCAACCTACATGTAAAACATATAACCTAAGAGACTAAATATAGCCTATCTTTTAGGAATATTTGTATTTCATGTTATTCCATCCTTCCCATTTCCAAACTGCAACGTTATTTATTGCGTAACAGCGTAGCCTACGGAATAATCGAAACTGCAGAAGAGTTCTCCCTTGAGAAGTGCAAAACATATTGTAGGGGGACAGCGGGGCTCTTTCACTGAGGGAAAAACTGAAATGTAAATCGTTATGCACGGATAATCATCCTCTTATTCATACGTAACATATTAAAACATTAAATGTCAAGATGTCAGCTATAGCCTATAACATGATTCTAGAATGACTTGTAACATTGCGCTGCATGAGCAATTTGAATGTGCATTTGAATTGCCCAAATTAGGTTTGAGAGCTACAGCCTAGGAAAATCATGTAGATCACCTCGTAGGATTTTACACTAAACGTAAATGTAGTGGCGTACTTTTAGGAAATGTGTTGTCACACCAACTTACCAGCTGTTTGTACCATTTTTTAACAACCAGAGCCATAAAATGATGGGTCAGAGGAGTCTCAGACCACAGACAATGGATGTTTTTTTTTCTCTCTTTCTGATAGGCCTACATAAAACTCAGACAAGTATGTTGAACTAAAAAACATTTTTGAATTTTTTTTAATGTTGCGTTACTGCATAAGGGTATGTTTGTTTTTGAACAGGGTATATATATATATATATATATATATATA
>NW_015625590.1:675895-677181 GCF_001515625.1 Sinocyclocheilus rhinocerous | reverse complement strand
TAATACGCAGAGCGTCACACCACGTGAAAGTGAAACCTGAGCGGTGAACTAATTTTCGGCAGCCGAAATTTCGGTGCATCTCTAATTATTGGCGACATCAGAAATGGATATTATATAGTAGATGCTTTTTTGAACATTTTAGCAATTAAAAAATATTAAAAAAGGATTTTTACACGGCACCTCTGCTCTCGACAGACGGCACCCCAGGGTGCCGCGGCACCCCGGTTGGGAAACACTGGATTAGATTATATAATTTATTATGCATCACTGCTCAGTCTCGTTCTCTCTCAACTGAAATGGAAAAAATTAAATGTTTCATTTGTTTATTTTTTTTGCCAAGATAAAATTACATTGTGTTTACAGACAAGTGGCTATAAGCTTTACAAAAATATTAATTCATAATTACATAAAATTAAAACCACAATCTCATTCTAGAAATGTACAATTTGTGTTCGACACACTTTGTGTAAATAAAGAGCTGTACAACAGGAGTAAAGTACCTTTTCAAAATTTTGCGATGGAAACATATACAATTTTGTACAAATACTATAAGAAATCTTAGCTGTACAATAAATAAAACAATAGTTCTCTATTCAAATGTCTTTAAGATGTCATGGGAACAGTCACTGCAGTCTTTAACATCCTCATTGTTCATAACACCACAAATAAATCACCCAAGACTCTGCATGCACACTCTCTCTCTCTCTCTCTCTCTCACACACACACGCACAAATTAAAACGAGAGGTATTAGATATTAAAAGTTCCTGAAGATCATCCTGCTGGGTTAAAATATCTTTCATTCTTTATGATATTACAAATACCTGGTCAGGATCCTTATTGTTGAGGCTCTTTATCCATTCTGGAAGGGCTCAGTAGGTCAGATTAGCATCCGGTAAATGATTATTCATTTAAATCTTAATTTTGAGCAAATAATGTGGAAAATGGAAGTCACTTTTTTTAAGAGTCCAGGAGAAAGTTTGTGGACTGTAAAAGCTTAAAGGGGTCCTATTATGCTTTTTCACTTTTTTAATTTTAGTCAGTGTGTAGTGTGTATGTTTGGGCATAAAAAAGATCTAGAAAGTTACAAATCTCAAAGTCCACTCCAAAGGGAGATATTTCGTTTAAAAAAAAAATCCCTTTTCAAGAACTACAACGAACGGCTCGTTTGGACTACAACGTTGTTTTCCGGGCTTTGTGATATCACAAAGCGGCCCATTAGAATATCATTAAAAATAATTCCCGCCTACAGAAATTCGAATGGTTGGGGGGTGGGGAGGGGCGAGGT
>NW_015625590.1:646306-675589 GCF_001515625.1 Sinocyclocheilus rhinocerous | reverse complement strand
ATCAAAGCCGGAACTAATCGAGCCATTTGTTTAATAATGTAAATTATGTGAAAAATAATGCATTTTTCGAAACACCAAGCATGAGAGCATGTTCTAGTACACCCCCAAAACAAAATCAAGACTTTGTAAAAGAGCATAATAGGACCCCTTTAAGGTCTTTCCTATCAAAAGAGCAATGGAAATCACATTCCATTCATCTGACGGCACATGAGGAATTTGAAACAGCAAAACGTGGCAAAGTCTGCTAGACCAATAAAACTGCTGAAATCCTATCAGCATATTTTCCATTTACAAAGTTTAGCTGAAATAGCTTTGCTCAGTGTTAAAACAGGCACAAGTTTAAAAGCCTTTCAGTTGCCAAAGATGGGACTACTATATGAAAAAGCAACACAAAGGTGAATATTGCAAAAATTTGTAAGACACTCTGTTGATCATCAGCAAAGAAATCCAATAAATCACGCAGGAAATAAATGGAACAGATCTAGACATCTGAATCAAAACTAGTTGTTTTCTTTGAATGCAGCAGCCATGCAAATGTTAACAGCAGCTGTGGACAAACCATCATATTTGTAGACGTTGGGACAGTGAGAGCGGAGCCCCGGACTGCAGTGTTCACGCAGACAGTGGTGACGCCATGCGCTGAACATTCAGCCAATCAGAGAACAGAAGGAAGAAAGTACAGTGACATAAATAAAGTGACATGTAAAATATGAAGATTTGGAAGAGGTTGGTGGCAAGAAGAAAGGTTGAGACGTCAAGATGGAGACAGGAACAGCAGATGACAGAGATGGGATCACAAGTTTGGCCCATTCCCAGTGTGGAGAGAAACCCACAAGAAAAACAGCAGAAACAACACACAAATATTAAAAAAAAAAAAAATTATAAAAGGGTTTTCAGGGATTTCAACGGCTTTTACTGATAAATAATAATAATAATAATAATAATAAATCATTGTACATTATAATGTATTATAATCATATACTATATAATTATTGTCATTATTAATATTATTTTAATTATTATAAATTCAGATTACACCCTTTTCACCACAGTCTAACCATTGTTTTTAAATGTAAGAGGTGAATTACTGACCACAGGCCAGATATTTGGGCATATGGACATCTTCAAAATGTAACAGGTTAAATCAATAAGCACCTTCCTTCTGAACCACTCATATTCAGAACAGTATCTGCTTCTGAATTTCTATATGGTGAACAATAAATGATAAATCACAAAAATCTTCACACATATTTGCAAACCAGACCAATCATTCATAACAGGCAAAAACTTTGGTAGCAGAAAAAAACACTTTTTCATTACTGTCACTTACTGTTATTTTCCTCACCATACGATATCAGGTTTGACCAAATATATAATGGTTGATTCCATGCACAGCATCCTTCTGACACTCGCTACACTAAAAATCCAATGATGTAAAATTAAGAAGGCTCAGAATAGAGAAAAAACAAACAAACAAACAAAAAAAAAACAATGCACAGGTCGGCTCCAAACCATCAGTTAGTTTTCATGCTCCATAAACTACACCCCCTAAAAAAGGGGGATCCGCAGCATGCTAGCGTTCCAGTCTAGGATACATACTCCTCAGACTTCCAGAAGTGCCCGGGGTGTGAGAGTCTGCGATTGAGCTTTGGCAGCTTCTCTAGTAAGTCTGACAGCTGAGGGAATGTTGGTCTGTCCTCAACCTTAAAGGACCAGCAGGCTGACAGGATCTCCTGCAATGCGAGTACAATGACCATGTTACATTATACACTTTTTATATCCATCTATCTTTCTTTCTATCTATCTATACAATTATTAATATATAATAGCATTGATTTAATTTTGATTTGATTAGATGTATATAAGTAAATATAATATATCACACACACATACATGTATATATATATGTGACCCTGGACCACAAAACCAGTCTTAAGTCGCTTGGGTATATTTTAAACAATAGTCAAAAAAACATTGTATGGGTCAAAATTAAATATCCAGAAGTGTGATTTCAATGCAACGATAGTACATTGTGACTGTAATGCACATTACTGCCACCTACTGGACTGGAGTGGGAAGCAGTAGAAGTTGCTTAAATATCGGGTTGGTACTTTTGAACATTAGCATCACATATCCAGCTTCATATCTATGGGTTTTCTAACTCAGTAGGTTTGCTCGGTAGCTCACGCGATTCGGCGTTGCACTAGTGAGGTGAAGCACTCTGGTATGAATCACTTGAAACTACTGTTTGACAAAACAGCTCAAACCCACGTAGAAGGAAGTTAATGAATGCAAAAGTGATCACTTTTGCATTCATTAACACTATCGGGTAGGTTTAGTGTTGGGTTTGGTGTAGGATGTATGTTATTTTCCAACACGATAGAGCATTAGCCTTTTAGCAACTCTCCCTTGACATTTGAATTCTGAACCACCGCAATACGTGCCTGAACCAATATAATAAAAACACTGTAATACGCGCCTTTACCAGCGTAATAAAAACATGGCCACTGTCACGTATTGAATGTGCGTTTTACCGCCACTCACTGGACATTGTGATCAGTGCAACAAGCACGTATTTTCAATGAGCCTGGGTTGTAAAAAAACATTTGCTTAAATATTGGATAGTTTTTCATGAAAACCAATCAGAGCACTTGGAAAATGATCAGCGAGCTGTGCATTTTTTCAGAAAATCTTAGGTGCTTTTTTAAGCGTTAAAGTGAGTCACAATAATCGCACAATTTTATACTTGGATGAACTATGAAAACCAACATTTCAAGCATACCAAAGTTGGCTTTAGAGCGTTAGGAAATATAACTGTCAAATTCACACTTCCCGAACAGCACCATGATCCAACTTTTGGAATTTGGTGGTTTTGGCGCTTATTGGGGCAATAAACTGGCCTTAACATTCTCATCACACTTTAACACCTTTTCCAAGACATCTGACATGTATTATCAAAGATGGTTAATTTTTGCAAACGCATCCCAAATTTTTCAGCTCTCATTAAGGGAGGTCATGCTATTCCACATGTGAAACCCAAAGTCATCACAATGACCATTAATTATTACAATCGAATCAACAGGCTATGGGCAGAGCGTCAGAGATGCTTTCACGCAGTCTGCCTGCACAGCAGAGCGCTTCTGATGTGGTCTGGCTCCTAGTTCACACGCTTAACTCAATACGCGTATTACACTCATATATCTCAAAAACAAGAGAGGAAATTCAAGCACTCTGCTTTTCGTGTTGACGTACATCAAGGTCTGCCAAGCGCTGTAGACCACATAAGGCATCAGTTGTGCCGTGATGCTCATCTCATCATTTCTAGGATGACTGATGGATGTGACGAACCCAAACAAATCAATTCTCACTCACATTGCTCGCTTGGCCTCTCAGAGCTGTGAAGTTTCCACATTCTTGTAGTCCAAGGCTTTTGAAAAATTAGCAAAAGATTTATTGTCACAGTCAGAGTGTTGAGTTTTCTATAGAGCATTTAGAGGCTGTAGAAACAATGAGAGGCAGTCGATTACCGGGGGATATAAGAACTAAGGACACTTATCCATATGGTTTACATCACACTCATTTTAATCTTATTTCTGCTTCGTTTCCCTTTTATAAAGAGAGGTCCAAAAGCTAGAGACCACATGTCTTGTTTTTCTTTCAAAGTTGTACAATTTTGAAAAATAAATAAATCAATAAAAACTGTAAGCAAATTTGATTTTCATCATGTGAACTTATGTGTACAAAAGCTCAGATTGAAGATGCTTCCTGGAACATTATTAAATCATGTTGAATAAAATGATCATTGGTTTTGCAGTTTAACCAGCTTGAGTGCTGATTTTATTAAAGCAAAAATACAGAGAAATTCTAGAATTAATGTTTTTTTTTTTCAGTTGAATTATTACATTATAATTTGTAATGAAAATTAAATGTTAAATAAAATAAGAAAATAATTAAATACATATTCACTTGAGATTTTTGCTTTAAGTCAATTTTTTTTTGTTGTAATATATTTTACGGATTATAATTTTAATTATTTATTGTTAATGTATCATGTTTTCCCCACTGATTTTTTTTTTCTTCTTGATATGTATTTTATTTTATTATGCATGTGAAGTTATTTTTAGCACTTTGACAAAAGTATTTTCAAATGCATTTTAAATAAAAACTATTCCCCCCCCCCCAAAACCCTGCAGTTCTCTTGGGGTTTGTCCTGATTCTGTAAAGTCAATGCACTTTTCTTGTTGTGGTAAATATTTGCACTACTTTTGATATCATCAAAATTGCAAATGCATTTGATGTGAATTTATATTTTTTCACACTACTTTACGGAGCATTCCTCACTGAAGCACAGATTTAAAGATACATAAATTCTCTTCTTTCATAAAGACAGCCTATATGTACCAGATGTCAAGGTGGCAATTTCATATGTCTTCCGTATGAACATTTTCTGAAATATCATGAAATTATGTTATCTATAATTTCATAATATATCCTTTTTTCTGCATTTCCTTTCCAGTTTTCTTTGCTATTTATATTTTCACCCAATTGGTCTTGTTACGCATTCATTTTCTAGCTTCTTTCACCTTCTTCCACCACCCCCCACACACAGGCAGGTGTCACACCCACGCTCTGCTGTGTGGCGGAGGGCGCAGGCAGCCGGGTAGATAAAGTGAGCTCGCTTCCTGCGTGAGGTTAAACTATGTGCCTGCATAGCGCTAACCACAGCCAGTTGTCTTAAACGCTGGTCTGGGAACAGTAACACCCCAGCCAAATCCAGACTTTAACCACTACGGGCAAAACCACACAACAGGTTACAGATCAGTGTGTGAGGGTAACATCTAACAACATCTCAACACGTTGGCAGAGATACGTGTGCGGTTAGACGCCCAGGTGCTCCTCAGAGCGAGATGCTTTGAGAACCTCCGTCAGTCTCTGGTCTCATGTGTAATCAGATCAGATGTTATTACGAGGGTTGAGGTATTGCCGTTGAGACAGTGGTTTTGGATTGTAATAGTTTGCGTTCGCTCGCTTCTGCAAATCCTCTGAGTTGACCTCTTATCAGTGAGCTGCTTTGTAAAAGAACGCTTCTATTTATATGCGAGCTTTTATCAAAGGTCATGAAGTAATAATTACATTTTATTTGAAATACGGTAAGATGTTTGTGCAGAATAGAGAACTGCTTTTCATGACCATATTAGTCAAGATGAAGGTCTTTTCACTCTTTCAAAAACTGCATTTATGCCATTATGTAGCTGAAAGCTAGTCTGTAATACTTTTCTGAATGCCGTTTTCATTTCAATTAAATGAACTAAACTTCTATCAAGAGTGTTGTTGAGTTCATTCTGTATGAGTTGTAAGCTTGTTTCATCATGGAGACCAAAAAAATGTTGTCACCCTGGACCACAAAACAGTCTTAAGTCGCTTGGGTATATTTTAAACAATAGTCAAAAAAACATTGTATGGGTCAAAATTATCGATTTTTCTTTTATGCCAAAAATCATTAGGATATTAAGTAACGATCATGTTCCATGAAAGTATTTTGTAAATTTCCTACCGTAAATATATAAAAACTTAATTTTTGATTAGTAATATGCATTTGCTAAAAACTTAATTTTGACAACTTTAAAGGCGATTTTTTTCAATATTTTGATTTTGTTTTGCACCCTCAGATTCCAGATTTTCAAAAAGTTGCATCTTGGCCAAATATTGTCCTATCCTAACAAACCATACATCAATGGAAAGCTGATTTATTCAGCTTTCAGATGATGTATAAATCTCAATTTAAAAAAATTGACCCTTATGACTGGTTTTGTGGTCCAGGGTCACATATATATATATATATATTTTTTTTTTAAATTATACCAGGGCCAGACTCACCGTAACCTCCTTGCCCAAGCTTGTACCCTTCTGGGCCAGTAACGTTCTGATGCCTTCTCCACTTCCCAGCTGATAGATCAAAACTTCAGTCGGTTGGTTCCTGATGGGCCATTCTTTGGCCTGGAGTTCAAACCAGATAGTGCTGAGAAAGATAAATTCAAAGTCAACTGATCAACTTCAGTGTTGGCTTGCAAAATATTCTAATTTGATTTCGAAAAAGCCTTTAAAATGAAGGACCAATCAGAAAAAGTCTTTGCTTTGAGAGAATTTTTTTTAAAGCAAAAATGAAACATTAACACCAAAACCAAATGTTTGCATTAGAGGCACTGTATTTGTGATGCAGATGTGGGAAAAGAGATGTGGCTTTTACCCAAAAGCGTAAACATCAGCAGCTTTTGAAAAGGGCAAACAGTCTTCTTGGTTTCCTGGCCCCATCTTTTGCACGATCTCTGGAGCCAGGTAATAGATCCACCCTCGTGGCAGCTTCAGTTCATTTTCCCGCCTACAAACAAACACATACGTTAATGAAGTTCTTAACAAAGCATACTGTATAATAAGACTCTTTTTATAATGACATGCACCCTACCTGTCCTCCTGGACCACTCCAGACATCCCAAACAGACCGAAATCTGTGATGACAACTTTGTTTGAATCGTAAAATACATTCTTGGACTTCAAATCTTTGTGCACAATTCCCTTTGCATGGAGGTAACCCATTCCCTGTAAAAGATAAAAACACAGCAAAACAAAGCAAAACAGTTAAAAACATAGACAATGTTTTAATGTGATTTGAGCTAAAGAAGCAAAATTTATGATATAATAATTTTTTTGCTGAGTTATTTAAGTTATTACATTTTAATGTAACTATGAAATTTTTTTTCAAGTTTGATGAACTATGAAAGCATTTTTTTTTGGATAATAACATGCACTGATGAATCATTCAAAATAAAGCCAAAAACATGTATTACATGTGATGCTTCATACCTTTACGATTTCCTGAGCGATTTGTCTTATCTTGTTGATGTCAAGTTTAGAGTCCCTGACAACGGAGTACAGCGTCCGTCCTTTACAAAAGCTGCAGCAGGACAACATAAATACTGTAGATTACAATCAAAACACAAATGCTCTATAATATCACATATTACACATTCAAAACATACACTACTGTTCGAAGGTTTGGAATCAGTAAGAATTTTTTATTTTTCTAATAAAACCTCTATTGTCTAAAGATAAAGCCACTAATGCTCATCAAGGCTGCATTTATCTGATAAAAAAAATCTGTAATATTGTGAAATATTACTATTTAAAATAACTGTTTTCTATCTTAATATACTTTATGATGGAAAAGCTGAATTTTCAGCAGCCATTACGCCAGTCTACAGTCTCACATGATCCTTCAGAAATTATTCTATGCTGATTTGGTGCTCAAGAAACATTTATTATTATCAGCTGTGCTGCTTAATATTTTTGTGGAAATCGTGATACATTTTATTGAGGATAATGAATAGAAAGAAAAGCATTTATTTGAAATAGAATTCTTTTGTAACATTACAAATGTCTTTACCGTCACTTTTGATCAATTTAATGCATCCTTGCTGAATAAAAAATATTCAATTCTTTCTTTAAAAAAAAAAACAAGGGCAGTGTACATGAATGAAACAACATTGAGAGAGTTGAGAGAGGTGAACCTGGTGATAATGGCCAGATGGGGCGGGTTCATGCAGGCCCCCATAAACAGCACGACGTTCTCGTGTCGCGTTTGCCTGTAGTTCATCACCTCCTTCTTGAACAGCTTTAGGTGCTCTTGGTTGTTACCGTCAATCTCTAACAAGCGAACGGCCACCTCTCCGTGCCAGCGGCCCCTACACACCTTCCCCCAGCGGCCTTTACCGATCAGCTCTCCGAGCTCCAGCTGCTCGAAAGGCACATCCCACTCCTGCAGGTAAACACTGGTCTGGCTGGCCTTACGGCTTATGTGGTCCTTCCAGTAGCCCCTGCAGTTGGGAAGGTCATCCACTTCATCACCTTCACTTTCATCATCCGAACCTTCCTGATCCTGACCGTCGTCCCCTTGCTGCTCCTCATCCTGAATGATAAAATATAGTAACCAATTTAGTCAATTCTAGGGCCAAACATTTTGAAAATATTTCCATATTCACATAATCCTACAACGGTTTTGATTTTAATCAATTCAAAATTTAGATGCAAGATAAAAAACTTCAGTATTGTATTTTTAGTGGTCAGGGTCACTACACATACACCACTGACTGCAAAAAACAACAACAACTACAACAACAAAAAACCTGTGACCACCACAATAAACTGGAAATTTTGCCCACAGATGCTTTCAATTCCTGGTAGTTCTGTGGGTAAAACATGTTTTTTGCGACACTCACCACAGCTTCCCTTTGGCCTGTTGACAACTGGTTGACGTTACCATCCAACTGATCTGTTTCTCTGCATGGAAGAGAGAACATACTAAACTCAGTGGTCTTTTACTAATCACTTTTAAATATTTAGCAGTATCAGAACTATGTATGATGTACAGTATGATCTAAATCATTTATAAAAGGATAGTTTACCTAAAAAATCTAAATGACTAAGTTTTAGTTTTAATTAATAACAACATTTTTTTAGCATATAATTACTTCAGTTTTGGCCTTTCCTCACAAAAAGGTATCAAATGGCTTCAATCTACTTTTGCAGTGCTTTTTTGTCATTTTTGGTGCTTGACATCCTCTTTTGTGTTCCACAGAAGAAAATCAAGCAAACATGGTGAATAAATAATAGCAAGTATTTGGGTGGACTTGTAGCATGCACAATGAGTTCACAAATTGTCCATAAGTCAGTGCTGCCACATTGGTTCCATGTGAACGTAGTGTAAATTATTCATTCATGATGAGGCAATAACCTCTAGTCATTCTGCTACAGAACGTACCATGAGGAACCAAAACCGAAGAGACTTGCATTTCAATTGCCCGGGGTCAAAACGATTCTAGAAATACTAAAGAAACAGTAATTGAGAAGTTTCGTCTTACCCGGTGTTGTAACCTCCATCTGAATGCATGGTACTGGATACATCTGTGGAAAAAAAAGGAAATCTAGAGTCATATGTCAATGTTGATATTAAACATTCAGATTCCATTTAAAGGTGTACTCTACTTAAAAGTTTTGAAGTTGAAAGCAGTTGCTGTTCAAACTGCTGCCTTATATTTTTGTGAAACTGTGCTTTTTTCAGGATTCTGTGATGAATAGAAAGAAAAAAAAAACACCATTTATTTGAAATATTTTTTGTAAGATTATACATTTATTTACTGCTACTTTTTTATCAATTTAATGTGTTCTTGAATAAAAGTATTAATTTCATATATACTTTATCTACAGTGGGTATAGAAAAAAATCACCCCCCTTTAAAATCACATTTTGTTGCTTTGCAACCTGAAATGAAAACGGACTTTACTTTGTGCACAAAAAGTATTCTCGTAGCTTCATAAAATTACGGTTGAACCACTGATGTAACATGGACTATTTTAACAATGTCCTTACTACGTTTCTGGACATGGGAACGCTTCAGTTGCATTGCTGTCTATGCAGGGTCAGAAAGCTCTCAGATTTAATAAAAAATATCTTAATTTGTGTTCTGAAGATGAACAAAGGCCCTGTCCCAAATGGAACACTTCATGTGCACTTGCGGTCTTACATACTTACAATGGCCGCCGCGTGCGCGTGTCCTTTAAGTCCACAAGACCATAGGGTGTCCCATTCGTCATTTTAGCAGTCAGAAGGGTGTTCGCGAGCGCCCCCTTTGCGGCCGTTATGCGCCCTCGATCCGCACTTCTGCTGAGCCCGCACTGGGGCAAGCTCTGCAGCAGACTTCTACCCGACAGTCAAAGCGGCATTACGTCACGAAAGTGCAGACTCTGAGGAAGACCGCGAGGGTTTAGGGTGTCATTTGGGACAGGGCCTTAATCTCAAATGGCTGAGTTCACTACAGCTGAAGCTCTCAAGATTGGAAAGCATAGTTGAGTTGTCTGACAATGTCACAGATAACTCAATGAGGAACTCAGACACCACGCCTGAAGAGTGAATAACAGAGAGTTTTGTGGTGTGGAGGATTGTTAACTCACCAGGGAAGACAAACTGTTGTCTATGCTGAAAGTAGTAGGCAGCTATCGAGTAGGACAAATAGACAAATGTCCGCAAGGAAAAGAGTAAGACCCAGTTAAACAACTTGCTTGTTATGCATCAGCGAGAATTACTTAAGCAGATATTAGTAGGTTAGTATACATCCATTGAAGATGTTATTTCAGAGCATTGGAAACAAGAAATGAGTGCTTAAAGGGGTCATATGATGTTGCTAAAAAGAACATTATGAACACTATACACTATGAACAATAAAGAAATGTGTTTATGCGGTTTAAGGTTAAAAAAACACATAATTTTTCATTCATACTGCACATTATTGTTTCTCCTCTTTGCCCCGCCTTTCTGAAACGCGTCGATTTTTACAAAGCTCATCGGTCTGAAAAGCGAGGTGTGCTGTGATTGGCCAGCTATCCAGTGCGTTGTGATTGGCCGAATACCTCAAGCGTGTGACGGAAATGTTACGCCCCTTACCATACTGTGATGCCCTGTCAGGCCGGAGCGACGAGACAAAAAAATTAAAACCCATTATAAACGAGGCATTTGTTTCATCCACTGGGGACATAATTACGGATTATAATGACTTATACTGTCTTTTTACGCGTTGCGTTGCATCATGAGCTATAGTGAGGAACGGCCGGCGGGCTTGAGAACGGCGCTGCCGGCAGATTCGACGAAGGAGCGGCCGGTGGGCTTGTGGCAACCACATGTGACGACCCCGGGCTGGACTCCACTTCGTCCACGGTGAAAGCCGATCCGGCGATCCACAGCGCGAAGTTGATGTTTTTCCTCAGCGACCAGCACGGATCAGCTCCAGGCATGACGAAGCGGATATCGTCCTCTTTTGGAAGGCCAAACAAAGTAGTTTCGCTTTCACAACGAAACACACAGCGCCTTCACGACATGGTGGTGGCGGCAACAACAATACTACAGAATTGTTGAATAAAGAGTTTTATAGAGAATAAAAGTTACGCCTTCTTTTATAATATAAATATAGTATATATTAATAATAATAATAATGAGGAGTTAGTATGGATTAACTCTCAACTTCCTGGTTTGTGTGGTTTGCTACATGCCTTTTTGTTTATTGTCTTCGGTAATGTTCCGTACTGCTGAGACTCTGCTGGTCGCTCCACCTGGTTATTGATACCTGACGGTACCGACTCTGTTCTTCTGATCCGCATCATATGACTCCTTTAATAATGCTCTGCTACAAAAAGAGTGACCTTCTGTAGTGTAGAAGTTTAAACGGGTTTACACACGGGCATCAGTGGTATCAGTGTAAACGAGACTAACCTGGGAAGTGAAAGCGACTGTCAATGTGACCCTTAGGGGAGGGGTTGGGTGGCGGGGTGGCGCTTGGAGGGTTGCTCTGACCGAAGGGGGCAGGACAGAACAGAACAGAACAGAACAGAACAGAACTTTAGATCACCTGCAAAGCTGTCTGAATGCATAGTATACTACAGCTTGTACAAAATCTTACATTGTGCAAATGAAATCCTGCACTTAGGGGCCTCTTTGGTACATTTATTGTGGCACTTCACCCTAAAAGAGATGAAAGCAAACATTAGCAGGAAGATACTGGTTTGCTGATGTGGTTTTCCTAAATGATTCCCAGGGTTACTACTGGAGTCCAGGTGACTCAGTGATGGAGGGTGGTCCTGAAGGGTGGGACACATATCTTTAAAAACCTTTTCCAAAAAAACAAACAAACAAAAAAAAAACAATCAAATAAGGTGTAAAAATTGATGTTTGAACAATTAAGACATTTTATAAAATAGCATTTGAATGACAAATTTTATGGGTTGTCACTAGGCAGGAAGATACTGGTTTGCTGATGTGGTTTTCCTAAATGATTCCCGTGTTTGCTTACTTGCAATGTTTGCATTTAACACCAAACATCATGTTCTTCTTGCACACCTGACACGTCTGAGACAACCAGGACTTGGTGGAAAACCTTTGAGGAGGCACAAAAAGAAAGTCAATTTCAGGTGTGTTGGAAGTTGGAAAACAAACACGGATGTAAGAATGAAAACAAGCAAAGGTTAAATGATCAGTACCTGTGTGTGACATCCAGACCGATATCCTTTCTCATGATTAGTGGAGAGCTTCCGTGGGATGCAACATTGTCTATATGATGTTAGAGAAAAATGGATTGGACTCAAAATGGATTAAAATTGAGTTTGGTGTTAGCATCTCTAAGCTTTAGAGTTGACTGGATGAATTTTTCACTGCAGTGCATTCTGGGAATGCTGTACACATGAACAATATGTGTAAAGCTGCCTTTAGCCAAATCAACATATTTCATAAGCAAACATAACACAGATGTCTAACTGTAGCCTTTTCATCTGGAGTGCACCTACAGTATGATGAATCAAAATGTTATCTTGGTAGGGAGCTCACTAGTTTTTGAAACACACAAATTTGTATTTACTAATGAATAAAAACCACTTACTTCTTACTCCCGCAGAGTCTCCCAGGTGACTGGGGGTATTTGGTAGAATGCAGGGGGAACGGGCAGACAACAGTGGTGACCGTGAGGCCGAGTCTTCCCAGCCGTTTCCTCCACCGTTTACCTGCACGTTCAGGAGCGGCTTATTTTTCTTTCCACTCCTGCAGGGCAGAGGACACAAGACTACATTTGGTATCTGGGTAGCTGCCATCAAATACTAAAATCAGTGTGACATGCTATACTGCATTTAAACAGGATTTTGGTGTTTCTTTGTATAATTTTTTTTTTCAAATTAAATGATTAAATAATTAATAATTAAAATAATAAATAATTATAATAATAAATAGTTAATAATTATAATAACAATTAAATAATTTAATTATAAAAAATACTTTGCCATTCAGCTTTTATAACCTTATGTTACCGGAGATACTACATGGATGGAACATTTGAACATGAAACAATAATTTTTACACTGCAGAACCATTTAAAATCAACTTGTGTAAAGCAAAAACCATATACAATTTAACCTAAAATCACTAACACTCAGCACCCGCAACATTTCATTGGAATTATCACAATGCAACCAATTATAATTCCCAGAAAGCTCTCATAATGATTCATTCTGCACCTCCCTGCAAAAAAATCTTTCTATAGTACTTTAAATAAACACTTGTCCACCACAAATATTTAAAAAAACGAGGTGCAAATACAGGCGTGCAGCTTCACAGGCAGGGAGTTTTAGCGGTGGACTTCAGTTCACATGCATATTATGAGGAGGAGCTCCAATCCTGCAGACATTTATTGGCTTAGAGGAGTGGGAATAATCAAGCACTGGACGCCAGCGAGTCTGAGAAGGGGTCTGACCTCGGCCTTGAGCAAACAGGAAACACTGGGGCTATGTGAAGGGGCGTGTAGAAATACTCTCCAAAACCTGCCTGGAATTGGGCCATCAGTGATCTCAGATGACACAGCAGTCCACTCCCACAGACCGAACACACGCTGGGCAGGGCGACACAGTATGGTACATGTATGAACAGTGTAGTGTTCATTTTGCCAGCCATTTTTTATTTAGTCTTAATCTTAGTCTTTTAAATCAGTCTTATTCCTGGTGTCAGATTTACTTTTTAGTTATTATCCTATTTAGTCAATCTTGTCCAGTTTTTGTTTAGTCAAGTTTTAGTCGACTAAAAGTCTGAGCATTTTAGTCTAGTTTTAATCACTGAAAACTTCGAAGTGCTGTATAATGGTTAAACTAATATATATATACTATATATATATATATCATTTTTTTGCTCAAAATTATAATTGCAATGATTGTTGTCATTTGAGAAATTTATTTTTGCACTTTCACCAATGAGCACAAATCAATAGAATGTGGACTCATACACATGGTTTATTTGACCTCATCTAGTGTACTGATTTATTATAGGCTATTTAATATATAAATTAATATCAAAGACTTAGATATGCACTCTCTCTGTACATTATGAAAACTGGTAAAAACAAACAAAAAATATTATAACCAGGGGTGCACATACGTTTTTCAGTCTGGTTCTCATACGAGCACCTAGAAATTTGGTTTGGTGCTCACACTGCACATATAGTGTGACCTATTAAATATAATTATGAAAAAAAAAAATCATAGTAATAAGAATATTATTGCACTTTATTTAGTTAGTTTTTTTTATCAAATAATAAAATGTGATAATCCTATTATATTTTTAAATAAAAAGTATTAAATAAAAATACAATTATTTTTATAGTACACCTAAAAATACAATGTTTATATTTAGATTTTTTTTCCTTTTTCCTTTTTACGGTTTGATTTCTTTATATGAATTTTCATCATTATACAGTATTACAGTTAGTTGATCTAAAACGGTGATTGTGCATTAACAACTGTCAGTCATGTCGGTACACCAGTGAGCGTTCTGAACTTATTTCCACAGTGCATTTTTTTATTTTGGTAGCACATGCACACCTGTGTACCACTTAATATGCACAGTGTTACAAATTCCTGATAGCAGTTCCAATCATTCCAACTTGCAACAATTTTCTCTATTAAAACAACAGCGGTTGAGTAAGTGCATTTACTCAGCAGTCAGCAACCACAATCGCAAACAAACTAGCCGAGATCTCATGACAGAACACAGACTGGCTGAATGGCACTTTCATTTAAGCTGAACATCTCACATGGACATTGCAAAACTTTAGGATTTCAAGAAGGATTTCTTTATTTATGCTGCAGGGCCAAAAATCATTCCAAATTATTGCTGAGTTAGGCAACATGTTGTTACGTGTAGCAAATGTTGTGCAATGTATAACTTTCCTCTGGATTTATAGAGTCAGCATCCTGCTCAGTTTACACACAATGTAACAAAGATACAGCATGTTATCATTATTTATTTCCCGTTTCAAACTTGTACGACTTTCTTTCTTCTGTGGAACACAAATAGTCCTTTTTTTTTTTTTTAAATATCATGGCCAATCTTCTTATTAAAGCGAATGAGGAATGGGGTGGTCAAAAGACCAAAATGAAAAAAACACCATGAAAGTATCATAAAAGTGGTCCATATAACTTTATTGCTATATTTAAATATTTATGAAATAATTCAATAGCTTTATATGCAAACTGTAATTTATTATTCTTTGAAAATTTTGCCATATTCAATATGTCACAGTGGTTAGCAGCCCACTAAAGAAAGACTATAAATCTCAGTTTGTTCCTCACACAAATCTATCACATAGCTTTAGAAGACTTGGAATAAAATGCACAAATCACATGTACCCCACTTATGATATTTAATGTTACTTTTGCTTCATTTCTGAAACTCAAAAGTCGCCATTCATTGTAACTGCAAGTCCAACCAGCACTAATGAAACGAAGTCAGGCAGGTTTGGAGCAACATGTGCGGGTGACTAAATGATGACTGAATATTCATTTCAAACTGTGAAATTGTGATTATGTGTGTAATGATGAGAATCTGGAAATTCTTAGTCAAGTTTAAAATGAAATGTCAGCCTATATTTCTGTTCAGTTTGTAGTCTGTATGTTGCTGTTAACCCTGGCACTTAATCTTATGGTTTGAAGAGGCATTGCTTATGCTTCAGATTTTATCTACATTGTTCAGATGAATATATTCCATTCCCATCAACTCAGTGCATTACTGCATGACTTTATCATGCGGTAAGTGTTTCTGAGAATCTGACATCATGTTTATAGTGCTAGGTTGTATCAGGAAGGGGGGGAAAAATCAGTACATAACACAGGCTAATGGTTAAATAGATGCATTTTGGTTCCAGACAGCGACGACGGTTTCATTATATTTATATACTGAATTGTAATTGGTTTTCTTTCTTGCATATACACTACATATTAAAAGTTTGGTGTAGGTACTTTATTTTTTTTTTTAAAGAAATTAATACTTATATTCAGCAAAGACTCATTCACTTGATGATAGTAAGGACCGTTAAGAGTTCTGTTTTTAAACAAATATCATTCTTTTGAACTTTCTATTAATCAAAAAATGCTGAATAGACATTTTCCACAGTTTCCACAAAAATATTATACAGAAAAAACTGTTTTCAACATTGAAAATAATCAGAAATGCTACTTGAGCACCAAATCAGCTTATTAGAATGATTTCTGAAGGATCATGTGACACCGAAGACTGGAGTAATGATGCTGAAAATTCAGCTTCGGCTTCACAGGAATAAATTACATTTTAAAATACTTTAAACTAGAAAACAGCCTTGGTAAGCATGACTTTTTTTCCCCCCCAAAAAACAAAGTGGTACAAAATATTTTAGAGAACCTAAACTTTTGAACAGTAGTGTACCTGCATGCTGAATTGTGATTGGTCAATTTTCTTTGCACGTATTTATAGCCACAGAGTGACTATGTGTGGATTTCTGTTTCTAGCTGACATACAACTGGATACTTTTTTTGTTATTACAAAAACAAAAGCATGTCTGATATGGCATTTCATTTACACTGAACCAGTGCCTACACTAGGATTTCGTTCTGCAATTTCTGAAATGCATATCTAGTTTGCATTCAAATATTTGAAAGTGAAAGTGAAGTGACATGTGGCCAAGTATGGTGACCCATACTCGGAATTAGTGCTCTGCATTTATCCCATCCAAAGTGCACACACACAGCAGTGAACACACACCCGGAGCAGTGGGCAGCCATTTATGCTGCGGCGCCCGGGGAGCAGTTGGGGATGCTCAAGGGCACCTCAGTCGTGGTATTGAAGGTGGAAGAGAGCGCTGTACATTCACTCCCCCCACCTACAATCCCTGCCGGTACGAGACTCGAACCCACAACCTTTGGGTTATGAGTCCAACTCTCTAACCATTAGGCCCACGACTTTTGCAGTGGTAAAATGGCAAAATTTGCTCCAATCAAGTCAGTCACTTTTAAAGTCACCATGAAGCCCAACAGCAGACTGATATAAATCAATACTGCCATACTTGACATCATATGGCTGTCAAAATAATCTCAAATCAAACATTGAGAAGAGATCATTATGCCATGGAGTAATACATCCATAAATAAAATATTATTCAGTGCTGAACTTACTTGTTGGGTGTAGGGTCGTTGATCCGGTTGGCCAGTTGGCTCTGGCTCTTGCTGCGCGTGAGAGTGATGTTGGGCAGGAGGTTTAGCAGCTTACGGGATGGAGGTGGTGGAGTTCGTGGGGGCTTTAGTTTCCAATACCTTCTCTGTGGCGGTGTGGCTGGAGCTGTGGACAGCAGCCCAGAGGTGCAGCGGTTCAGCTGCGGGGAGGATGAAAAAGGGTCCGTCAGCCCATCACAGTGTGGGTGGACAATTGTAGGGAAGTCCGTTGAGGGTAGGGCAGAAACAGAGACACAGGAACGAGGGGCAGGGAAAGCAGAAGGAGGGGGCCAGCTGGTTGGGTTGGGACTGTAAAACTGATGTGCACGCATAGAACAAGATAGCGGGTCAGCAGAGGTACTGTCACGGTGAGTGGGTTCTGCTATCCACGGGATACCCTCTTTCCTCAGGGCTCCCCCTAAAACAGAAAGAGTGAGAGACAATTCAGAAGCAGGTGGATGATCAATGCAATGCAGGGCTCCAGAACTCAACTCAAATGACTGCTCACCAGTGTTATTTTAGTGTTAATTATATACTATTATAGTATTTATTGATATTTTGAATAAGCCTTTATTTTTATATTTTTTGTTGTAATTTTAGTGTACGCTAAAGTATTTAAAATTTATAGTATATAAAAATGTTATTTAGTTTTAATTTATTTTTATTTCAGTATTTTTAGTACTTCAACTTATTTTATTTCAGTTAATAAATTTTTTTTTTAATGTTTTTATGTTTTTTAAGTTTATGTTTTATTATATTAAATTAAATCAGTGAAAAGTATTTTAACTTTTCAGTTAACAATAACAACTGTTGTTCACAAATGCAATAAAAATTTTACTTTTGCCATTGGCGATGGTCTGAAAAACTTTGTGAGCCGCCATATATGGTTTTGTCAAATATCAATTCATGAGAATCTCATCATGTATTTTAATACATATTAAAATGGGTGAATTTTCAGCATTACTTCAGTCTTCAGTGTTACATGATCCTTCAGAAATCACTTTAATATGCTGATTTGGTGCTCAAGAAATATTTCTTATTATTTTCTTAAAAATGTCTTAATATTTTTGTGGAAACAGTGATATATTTTTTCAGCATTCTCTGAATAGAAAGTCCAAAGGAACAGTATTTATTTGAAATAGAAATATTTGGTAAAATAATAAAAGTCATTATAAAATGCATTCTTGCTGAATAAAAGTGTTCATTTATTTCTTTCAAATTCTTTTTGTCTATATGCTAAAATACTAAAATGGCCAACAACTAAAATCGGAGCCTAGAGCAGGAAGTGGTAGTGTGCTTGAAGTGTGTGAGTAGGAAGGAGTCAGCAGTGACCTGTGTCAGTAGCGCTCTTGAGACAGGAGAGGGCAGCAGTGATGCGGGAACACTCCTCACTGCTAGAGCCCAGTCTTTTCATGGTGTCTTCCACCTGCGCACTGGACATTTGCAGCAGAGCATCCAGAGACAGCTTCACAGGGACTGCCTGGAAGACAGAAGAAAACATTAATCATGGCATTTATAGGCAGAAATGGACACAGGTGATTAATTGCACATTATTCAACATCATACATCTAAACTGATATTTAAAACAACAGCACTAGATTATTCACTTCATGACTCAGTATTATCTTATTTGGCCAGTATTTGACCAGAGTCTATGGCATTTCTGTGGCTGTAGACAGACAGAATAGAGTCTATATACTAATTAGAGAAAGATTAGGTGATAAAGCCCACTGGAATCCCCCTGCCGCCACTAAGACTGCTGGCATCTCCTGGCACCAGACTGAGCCAATGTCCAGATACCAGTTTTCTTTCTCTGTCTGCCCATCTCTGTTCCATTCCTCCACCCTACAACATTCCTGCACTCTTTGGCATCTCCCTGCCTTATTTCAATTCTCACCCAAAAAACACACACACACACACACACAACACACACTCTTACTCAAACACATGACTGAGAAGCTGCCCAGCAACAGTTATAGTTGTGGTCAGTGTAGTCTCCATAGTAAATGAATAGATAAAAGGACACATGAGGCCCTTTGGTCTAAAGGATCAAGCGAGGTACATAAAGTCTATCAATAGAGAAAATGGGGTGAATCAGAATCATCAACACAGGGTTAGGGTTTTGATTATATAGTGCACATCAACGTAAAGTGGTTTCAGATGGTGGAGTCAAACATTGCTAAATATTAACAAAACAGACCAATGAGGTGAATAGCAATGTGTGTGTCTGGTCCTATGGAATCGTGCAACTACTGCTGTGTTTACCGATTGCAGGGATATGCGTGTGTGTGTGTGTTTTCACACACAGCTATATAAGCTTCACTTCAAGGACAAAGCTGTTAATTAAATGTTGTGGAAAGTTTTCCATTTCCCAAAGTGACCCTCCCTGAGTGACCCTGGATTGACAGAAAAATCAGACGTTCTGAATTTCAGAACAAATTTTCATCTCCAACACTTACTTTTCTTTTATGCAAAATTCACACACTTTTATTTCACACCATTCACTGTCATCAATCAAATTATAGAACCAGAACTAAAGGTTGTAATATACAGTATACTATATCAGTGTTGTTATGGTTAACTAAAACGAATAATAAACAAACAAAAAAAAAAAATTAATTCAGTAATACAAAAATCGAATATAATAAATAAAATATAAATATTACATGAAAAAAATTTTACTTAAAAAACTGAACTAAATAGGTTTAAAGTACTAAATTTACATTCAACATAAATATAAATAAATTAAAGCCAAACAGAAATATTTTTTAAATGGCAAAAGCACTTAACAAAATTACTAAAACTGAAACTAAAATGAAAATAAACTAAAAATAGAAGCAAAACTATAAAAATCTAAATGTTAATAAATATTATAGTATATAAACAATACTAAAAAAATAACATTAGAGTATATAAATATAATTCATATAAATATTCAGCTGTTCCTCTTTAAAAGGAAAATGTATCAGCTGTATGTAAAGTGAGCCACATTTATTTTTGTTTTTTGGCTTTTTTTATTTAACAATTTACTCGTGGAACCATATCAAGATCTCTGAAATTGAACCATATATTGCCTTTAAAATTAGGACACCATAAAAAAAGTAAGTTTGTTAGTCTGACTCTGTACTAATTATTGATTTGTTTAAAAATGAAAACCAAAAGTGATATTTAAAAGTAAAAAACAAAACAAAAACAAGGTATATCCCCATTTACACATGTAATTGTGTTCGTATGAGGTGGGTGTGTGTAATACACCAAATCAAAAACAAGTTAAACAGCCTTCTAAATGACATGCATGGCACTCAGGGGAATGGAAATCTCCCAGCATCCTCATGGAGACTTCCTTTTTGAACAAGAGCCAGAGATCAGAATTAAGAGCATAAATCTCTTCTCAACAAATACTACAACATCATCCACTCATTTAGCTTATAATCAATATGAACTTAAGCCGAGTCTAAATCAAACCAATAAGCATAATCTCTACACAAACATACAGTAACATGAATAAATATTTATCTATATATAATATATGGACATATTAATGTTTATTCGCTCTTCTGTCATTCAGAAAACACAACAGAATGCATAATGAGGATGTAAAATGCACCTCTTGGTTGCTCTATACGACGTGTACCTACGTCCAAGTTAATAAGTACATGAATTACTGTGTTAAAACAGACAAGCTGGGGCAGAGAGCAGGTGAAATGACACATACCGATACCGAGGTGATGTCTGAACACGCCTTTTACCTGAGTTTATGAGCTGACGTAACACAGGGAGTGATGCTCTGAACATAAAAGCAAGACGCAGCATTACCAAAGCTTCCATCCAAACAAACACTCACAAACTCCCACCCACCGCAATTAAAATCACCCAGGTGAACTCCCCTAACAAACAATTCTTTAAGATATGTCGTTATCAGGGACAGTTTCTGCTGGTCTGTCAGTAAAGCTTCACATGAACCTACAATCAAACAGAAAAAGTGTGACAGTGGGTGCTTACAAATGAAATAAATGGATCAAAATCACCAAGCCACCCTCAACAAAGAGCTTCAGTGGAATTTCAACTTGATAAGTATCTCAAACAAATGGAAAACAAGGAATTTCCTCACAAGCTTGTGAGTCTGCAAGCCTCTTGACATGAGCCTGATGTGTTCAAGCATAGCGTTAGTAGACATCTGCCGTTGGTACTTCTGTTTGCAGACTTTCTATGACCACAGAGGCTTGCATGCAGGCAGGAAACCGACAAACATCAAAAACAAAACACAGCTGACAAAGTCTTAAAATGAGACTCTAAAATATGAAGCAGTCAAGCTTACTATACCATGAGAGATTCTCCACTGAAGTTGTCCTTTACTAAATCTCATATACAAACAAAACAACAAACCAGTCTCTCGTCAAAGTCTCAAGTCAGTCACGCTGTGAGAGCTGCTCCCTTCCAACCCAAACTTCCCCTCCTACTCGTCCTGTCCCTCCTCCCTTTCCCCACTGTCCCTCCCCTCTATCCCTCTTTCCTTCCTGTTAACATGCCTGGGAAGTCTCTCCACAGCTCTGGACACTCCTCCTAAAATCACATGGTCACCAATGGAGGCATTTGGTTTGTCAAATCAGAGGCCAAATGCATGAATATGACAACTGAACAACTTTCATGTTAATGTCAAATTAGTATAGTTTTTTTCATTTAGAAAAAAAAAATTGCACTTATACACCATACATTTTCAGTTTGTTTGTTTTTTTATGGGAAAAAGTGGTTATTTCAGCCACAGTGGCACAACTTAATTATTAAAAGGTCAATTTCTCCCAGAAACAAAATAAAATAAAAGTTGTCACTTTTATGTGACAAATTTGTATTTTAATAAATAAATAAAAAATACAAATTTGTCTCATAAAAGTAACAACTAATTAATTGATTGATTTTAAAAATTGCAACTAAACTTGATAGCCGTGAATTTTCAGCTTCAACATTTTGATTTTAATGAGAAAAAGTGTTCTTTCTGACAATTTCAACACTTTTGTCCAAAAAACAAAACCTTTAAAACTGACTTGCCATGCTATAAACTAGTTAAACAATGTTTTCTTACTTTTATTCTTTAGTTTTGCACTCCTAAAATGCTACATTGAATTAAAATAGATCAAACGTCTCACAAGACTCTTTTCTGATCCAATCTGTTGTTTTTGTGTAAAAACCCCTAAGAAACACTTCTGGTAGTGGTCAGATGAACTTGAAACCAACTTTATTATACAGGGTTTCCTTAATACAAATTATGCAACTAGTCTTTCTGGCAGCCCACTGACTAGTCGACTTTAAAAATATGCAACTTTGCACATCTTTATTGTCAGCTCCACAACCGCTAACTGAGCAGACATTACTGATACCACACAAATTCCACTGCTCTACAAAAATACATTTATAAGGCTATTAACAGAGCAGGATGTCTTTTGACTGTGTGACTGTGAAACAGAGATTAATGAGGGTTAGGCTGGCCTAAGTCCTTCTTTGACCTGTCACCATACATTTTGTGCATGAGTGCTCATCCCTGGGCCAAAAGAGAGGCCACATTAGAGGAACAAAGGAGAGCGAGAGAGGGGGTACAGCACAGGAAACAGAGGTTTGGGTGAGATTGCATTCGTCACAGACTCTTTTTCTTTCTATCTATTTCTCTTTATCTTTGCCTTAAGGAAGGCCTCCAGTAGATCCACAGGATGTGACCCACAAAAAAATATGACTCACACAACCACTCCTGCCTGTGCCCTTTAGACTTACTCAATAACACATGTTGGCATGTTGTGGACTGCCTAAACTCAAATGCTCCAAACCCTGGTTGATTTAAATTAAGCATTATATTTCATAAGCGACTCACAGTCCATCACCAGCAACAGGAACAAACTGAAAAAACAACACAAAATTGGATGGTGTGTCATGGTTGTTGCTGCACTTTCACTCTTATTGAGCAATGGGAAACCCCATCACTGCTGCAGCTGGGAACATCAAGGAATGAGTCACAATATACAAAATAATTAAAGTGTAAAGACGTCAACTTGTGACATCAGTTTATACTCACTGACTCTCACAGACAACAGATATGCATATAATGGATCAGTGTTATTCTAGCATTATTTAAACACTATTATAGTTGTCATTCATATTTTAAATAAGCTTTTATTTTAATATTTTCAGCTTTTCATTTCCAGTTTAATTTAATCTAATTAGTTTAATTTCAGTTTATTTTTATTTCAGTAGTATTTTAGTTCAGTTTTAACTTTTATTTATTTCCAGTTAGTACTTTCTCCAAACTAACTTATTTCAGTCATTTGCCAAGGAAACATTTCTGTTTATTTAGTTTAAATTTTTTTTAAATTTAATAATTATATTTTTAATATATTTATTTCAGCTTCATTGAAGTTAAAAATGTTTGTTAAAGTTTTAGCTTTAGTTAATAATAGCATAAACACACTTTCAAGCAAAACTGACTTCAGTTCATACAAACACTAAAAAGCACATTTAGACTAGATGGTTAAAAAAAAAAAAAAGAGTGAAATTAGTTCTTAAACAAGTGATAGCATCATTAGCTTACAGATGCTACTTGTGTTTGATATCTTGTTATGTAATGCAAAGACGTTCAGACATTTTAGTTGTGACCTAGATGGCATGAAATCAGAATGATTAAACATGATCAGATATGAAGGGTATGATAACGGATGTTTTTTTTGTTTTGTTTTTACAGATATGGATATCATCAGTCACCCTAGATAGTTCTCCATTTCTAGTAACTGTAATGTAAATGAATACACACAAAGCAGTAGCAATAAGAAGACAGCAGCAGAGGTGTTTCCTTGTAGTTCTGTAGATGCACCAGAAACCACGAGTCACACGTATGCAAAACATCTTCCCTAAACTGTCTAATCATGCAAATACAACCACACTGGCCCCAGTCCCATCTTGTCTGCCCACAGGAGAAATAGCATTCCTCTGCTTTTTCTGAGAAAGCACTATCCCATTATACTGTGATACACTGGGGCAACTGGATTCCCTGCTGTCCTCTCCGAGGGGCCGGCTGCCCACATGCATGCATTGCTCTGTGAATCACACTATAGCAGCCTGGTGTGATACATTTAGAGAACAAACTTATTGAGTTAGGGCAGGGACTGTCAAGTGGTGGGTCACGACTCAAAATTGGGTTTCATGTTATAGGTATAAACAATGCGAAATGAAAGTAAGATATAAAATAAGTCAAACTGAATAAAATAAAACAAAACTGCATATTTATGTTAAATAATTAGGCTTATCATACATTAACATACAACACATATGTAACAGTAAAAAATAGACAAAGTAAAAGAAAATATTATCCAGACTACATTAAAAAAATGTTTACGATGACCACAATATGTTTTATATTGTTACTTACATTATTTTTCTTTAATTTTTACAATTCCTAATTTAATAATTAATATTAACATTTTAATTTGCTTTTAAAGACATTTCTGTTTTACGTTTGTACAATTTTGGTACTGTATTGGGGCATCACTTATGTCAAATGTAAAATCTGGGTCCTGAAGCAAAACCAGGCCACAGGCTGACGCAGACAGACAGAGATGGTCTGTTGTGAATATACAATGACAAGGCAAGTATTTTGGGACAACGGAGAGAGAGGAAAACTGGAGGAGACATAATAAGAAACACACAAAAATCATGCTGTCCTACCGCAGTAACCGAAGTGAAGCAGTCAGCTAATCAGAGGCATGCCACAAAGTGACCCCTCCTGTCCCCACTGGGATAAATTGTTTCTATGTCTAGTTTTGTTTCTCAGTCTTGCATACGTTGTTTATTTCCCTGTGCTGTCTGTTTCCGTGTCTAATGAGGACAAACAAGTCTGCGCATTTGCCAGGCAGTCATGAATGCAGTGCTGTTCTGCTCAGCTTTGTGTATATGACAGTATGGGGTGGTGGGCAGAGAGAGAGAGAAAGACAGACTCCTTTTGAGTCTAAAAATAGACTGACGGGACAGTTTTTGACACGGTGGCTGACGCTGCACATTCTGAGCTTTGGAGTGGGATCAGGTGTGTGAATCCACAGAGGACTGAAACGCCACAGAGACTCTCAGCAGCAAGCAAGCAAAACATCTTCCCTCTCCTGTCCAAATCCTCCAATAACATTCATTTTTTAAAACAGACATTCATTAAGTAGAAGCACAGTTTAAGAAGTCTGTTTTTAATATGAAGAAGTGATCGAACTGTACTTTCATGCTTTAAATGTTCCTTTAAATTTCCAGAATACAGAAGTGCCTTATTGCATTTAATAATATGGTTAGTAGATAATAAAACAATAACGTAAAAACTTAAAATAATATTTTAAATGTTAATTTTTCATGTCATTTATGTATGCATGTGTTTTTTTATTTATATTTATGCAAAATTTTTAATGAGTGAATATAAAATAAAGGGGAAAATAAAATACAATAAAATAGAAAATAAAACAAAACAAAATATTGAACAAACAAAAAAATCTAATACCCAAAAATGGCCCATTAGCTGAATAAAGGTCATGAAGAAGGGAAATAGGGTCAACTTTAAAATCTCTCAAGACAATAAAGGAACTAAGAAAAAAATACATTCAGTACAAACACATATTGGTACCTCTATGAGCTCTGGCCGGAGGTTGATGGTGTAGAGCCAGTCTGTGAGTTGTGGGTAAGAGTCCAGTGCCAGCGGTCTGTCACTCTCTGGAACACTCTGCTTCCACTCTAACTGTTTACTGATGTACTTCACCAGCTTCACCTGTAGATGGCGATCACACACACACACACACAGACTTATTAGACTGGTGTAGCAACAGCTTTGAAAGACAACTCATTGAGTCATCTGTTTGCCTCTGCTTCCACTCTAACTGTTTACTGATGTACTTCACCAGCTTCACCTGTAGATGGCGATCACACACACACACACACACACACACACACAGACTTATTAGACTGGTGTAACAACAGCTTTGAAAGACAACTCATTGAGTCATCTGTTTGCTTTTTAAATTGACACCATCTATCCCTAATTAGTTGTTATACCTTCAAAAGAAGAGAAATTAACCTCTTATTAACTTAACATGAAGCTCTTTGTAGATTAAGATCCTTTGAGAAAAGGATCATCAGGATGACATCAGACACAAAGGCAAAAAAAATAAAAATAATTCTAATTTCATGGCATATGTTTCAGAGCGCTTCAGAGAAAAAGAGCTGTTTCAAAGTCCCCAGTCAGATGCCACAGAAGTTTGAAATCAGTACACCAATGAGGGACAAGCATGTTGAAATTCAGCACCAGCATTTTTCTCTAAACCTTCGTGTCCGCAAGCAAGCGTTGCACACAGAATGCAAAGTGAGAACAGAGCAAAGGAAATCCCCATGTGTGACTTCATTGTAAACGGTGGGCGATGAAAATGTGTGTTGTGCGTGTGTGGTGTCAGTAAAACAACCGAATACAGTGCAAACAAACACTGTACACAAACACACTCTCTTTTTCAGTTCAAGTACCAGCCAGTGCATCCATCCGTCATTTTCTTACCATCACTAGACTGATATTGGGTTAAAAATAACAAGTCAATAACGTACAATGCCCACAGGACAAAGATGTTTCAGACGTTCCCTCCCTTTGTTGCCGTAACGCTCCCACTGCAATAAACAGTGCTGTCTATAAATAGACACTGGTTATCATGGCAATGGAGTCTGGACTCTTTCTCATGGGGGCGTCTGTTCCGCCACTATGGCAACCCTGGCTGGAACACACTTGGCGGCTGCAGCCAGAGTCCCATGTGACATCATGGAGCAGCGAGACACTGCGGTCCACAGGTTAACAGAAACCACCACACACCTGCCTCTACAGGTACAAGTTCAAACACCTCGGAGACAACCACAGCTGCAACTGTGCTCATAAAGAAGAGGCCGTTTTCACTGACTGAAAGCTATGAAGATTGCTCAGAAATAAAAAGGTTACTTTAGGTAAAATTAGGTAAAAGACTTGGTTCCATAGGAGGTTTGGTGTTTAAGTTAATTCACTTCATTTACTACAAACTGCATGAAGTGGAAACAATAGTGGCACTCACCTTTTTTGAATATATAGATATTAGGGGTGTAACGGTACACAAACATGACGGTTCGGTACGTACCTTGGTTTTGATATCACGGTTCGGTACAGTTTCGGTACAGCAGGGGGAAAACTAATTTTTTTTTTTTAAATTAAACAGTGGTTTACTGAACAAATTGCTCTTTCTTTAAACTCAGTTATAATTCAAATAAATTTTCTTAAAAATAAAAATCTACCTCGGCTTATGCTCTAAACCAGTGTTTCCCAACCGGGGTGCCGTCAGTCGAGAGCAGGGGTGCCATGTAAAAAATACTTTTTAAATATTTTTAAATTGCTAAAATGTCCAAAAAAGCAGCTATTATATAATATCCATTTCTGATGTCGCCAATAATTAGAGATGCACTGAAATTCCGGCTGCCAAAAATTAGTTCACCGCTCAGGATTCACTTTCACATCCTGGTATGAGTGTGCATGGAGAAAGACATGTGATTAGATGATGTAATTTCCACATCTACAGTGAATTGGTGGGTTTTTGTTAAATGTGAGCCAAAATTAAACTACTTCAGTCTGTGTGCATTTAATTTATTTAATACACGAATTTCACAATTTGAGTTGAATTACTGAAATAAATGAACTTTTCCACGACATTCTAATTTATTGAGATGCACCTGTATATAGCTGTAGATATAGATATTAGTTAGATATAGCTATACACTACCATGCAAAAATAAATTTTTTTTGAAAGAAAGAAATTAATACTTTTATTTAGGAAGCATTAAATTGATTGGCTGTATAGATATTCATAATGTAACAAAATATTTCGATTTCAAAAAAATTCATTTTGTTATATTTATTTTGTTTCTATTCATTAAAGAACCCTGAAAAAAGTATCACAGTTTCAGAAGCTTCAAGGAGCGTTTTGGCAAAGCTCAGTCGTGACTGCATGTGGCCTTTCTTGAGGAGTGGCTTTTTTCTTGCAAGCCTCCCATACAAGCCATATTTGTGGAGAATTTGTGATATTGTTGTCGCATGCACACAATAACCACTATTTGTCATAAATTCCTGCATTTGCTTCAGAGTTGCTGTAGGCCTCTTGGTCGCCTCTCTGACCAGTTTCCTCCTGGTTCTTTCATCCAGTTTGGAGCGACGTCCCGATCCAGGGAGGGTCTGTGTTGTACCAAATACCTTCCACTACTTAATAAAATAATTCACCGTGCTTCTAGGCATTGATAAAGCTTTTGAAATTTTTTGTATCCATCTCCTGACTTGTGCCTGTCCACAACTTTATTCCCGGAGATCTTTTGATCGGTGTCTATAGTTGATTGTTTGCTTCAGTTGCACTACCAAGGACTGAAATGCTCCAGGAAAGCTCTTTTCATGCTGAGCTAATCAAAATGACCACAGCTGATCACAGTTGAAAGTCAAATGGCTTTGTGTGCCATAGCTACACCTGATTGAGTTTACAAGTCATTTTTAGGAGGGGGGTGATCCTTTTTCCAACTCAGTGATTAATTTTTTCATGTCTTTTTTCTGACATGTTGGTGTCACTTGGATGTTATAAGTTGCACTGAGTAAATACAGCTGGATAAAACAAAAACTGTGTCCGTCTTCATTTCAGGCTGCAAAGCAACAAAATGTGATTATTTTAAAGGGAGGTGATTCTATTCTATACCCACTGTGTGTGTGTGTGTGTGTTTGTGTGTGCACACAAAACAGTTCTTTCTGGTCCTCTAATCTGATTGGCTGAGAGGAGTGCAATATTCTAGTGATAACAGAGCTCCAATCATTTCACCATTTGTATCACTCCGCTTTCGGTATTTCTCACAGCAAGTGTAATGGCGGACAACCAAATCCACTATAATTTTTATAAATAATACTGTTTTTGTGTCATGGAATATGCTTTTAAGAGTTTTTAGGTGAGAATGTACTTGTTTAGACTTCAAATATGCGGTTTGTTATTAAAGATAACGTCTATTTGAAAATTTGCTTCGATGTTTTGGGAGACGTGAGCTCCAGGGCGTCATTTACATTTAGTCATTTAGCAGACGCTTTTATCCAAAGCGACTTACAAATGAGGACAATAAAAGCAGTCAAAACTAACAAAAGAGCAACAAT
>NW_015625590.1:640209-644574 GCF_001515625.1 Sinocyclocheilus rhinocerous | reverse complement strand
TCATCCAGTTTGGAGCGATGTCCTGATCCAGGGAGAGTCTGTGTTGTACCAAATACCTTCCACTTCTTAATAATATACTTCACTGTGCTTCTAGGCATTGACAAAGCCTTTGACATTTTTTGTCCACAACTTTATCCCAGAGATCTTCTGACAGTGCCTTGCCACCTATAGTTGATAGTTTACTTCATTTGCACTACCAAGGACTGAAATGCTCCAGGAAAGCTCTTTTCATGCTGAGCTAATCAAAATGACCACAGCTGATCACAGTTGAAAGTCAAATGGCTTTGTGTGCCATAGCTACACCTGATTGAGTTTACAAGTCATTTTTAGGAGGGGGTGATCCTTTTTCCAACTCAGTGATTAATTTTTTCATGTCTTTTTTCTGACATGTTGGTGTCACTTGGATGTTATAAGTTGCACTGATTAAATACAGCTGGATAAAACAAAAACTGTGTCCGTCTTCATTTCAGGCTGCAAAGCAACAAAATGTGATCATTTTAAAGGGGGGTGATTCTTTTCTATTCCCACTCTAAAAAAATTTAACACGCTATTTATTTGTCAACTAGTAAAACATATATTGGCAAAAAATTTCACATTTCAGTTGTTTTCTGATTTACCTGACCTTTAATGTCATATAAAGAGTCAAGACAGTCAAAGTGCGTCAGAGCAGACTGCGTTGTTGAGCAGGAACAGTTGTAGCACCAGTCGTTTCTGCAAACCACCAGAGCGCAAGAATAATTCAAATTATTTCTAGATTTCACACATTGTTACACATCATCATTTTTATCAAAGCTCGTGCTCTATCTAGAGATCACCACAGAGGAATACACTCTTTTGTCTACAAGAGTTTTGGTAGGTCACAGTGGCAAATTCACCTGAACCTGTAGCCCAGCAACCAGCCACCTGTGCAGTTGATTAGCTCTCTCCATTCGTATCACGACGCTCGAGAAGAGCGCAGCTGCAGTGTTGGAGCACCTTACTAGCTGTTAATTCTACTGAGAGACTAGACAGCAGTGGATGGCTTTATGTATGAGCGTATTATCACCTCACCCAGGCAAAACCGCCAACATAGTATGTAGTGCAGTCTTCAAAAGAGAACGAGAGCAGCGTATCATTAAAGTTTCAGGAGGTTTATAGCAGTCTTAGAAGCTGTGCTGGCTTTTTTCTCTTTGTACTATCTGAGAATGCCCCCATTTGATGCTGATTTGATGCATCGGTCGGCCACGAGCGAACCTCGAAGACAACAGGGTGTTAGCTTGCACCAGACATAGCCTGGCACAATGTGCAGGAGTGCGCCTGTATTCAATGACCATCTCTCCTCTCATCTGCCGTCTCCGTTACACCTCTCAAGGGGCGGCTGGAGTATGGGGCAGGGGGGACCTGCTTAACTAAAGTGTCTGCGTGAGACCGGAGAGGATGGATTGAGAATCTTTTGTGACATCTGAAAGCACCCGGCCTCTTAGATGCAAAATGAGCTTCATATTACAGAATTAAGAGACACAATCCATAAGGGGAGATGGTGTCTGTTACTACAGACCTCTGTAAAAGTTATAAAAGTGAGTACATTGGCAATCAAGAGTGTAGCAAGTGTGATGCTGATTTCATCAATACGGTTCCTGGTAAAACAGTGCTACAATCATTTCAGGAAGAAGAGTGTTCCTGGTATGAGTGTGCATGGAGAAAGACATGTGATTAGATGATGTAATTTCCACATCTACTTTCTTTTGTGTAGGCATGCACTCAAAATCTACAAATTCACTTGATTTCATCAAATACAACATGCATAAAAAGGTTTGCAAAAAGTGTCACAGTTGTACCAGATAAGGTAACTGTAGACTGTAGTGGAGTGGCGTGGATCCTGTTACACACTGTGTCACCAATACAAGCAAACCTGCTCCTATTGTTTCTGACAATAACATAAAAGCATATGGGATAATGCATGCTAGGTTTAAACAACCAGACTACCTCTAAAAATCACGATTTGGCCTATTTTTTTCATTTCAGTGCGGCACATGGTAATAGATCCATTAAATGATTTGTCTCAAGTGCTGGCTGGGTAGTAACTGATTACATGTAATCTGGATTACGTAATCAGATTCCAAAAATTAACTATTTGTAATTAGATTAAATTACATTTTAAAATACTCGTAATCAGACTACAGTTACTTTTTTATGGATTATATGATTGCATATTTACAAAATAGCAATAAATTATCCATAATTTATTGATTCACACTAATTCCTCTTTATCATCTTTTAAACTTTCCTTTATAAAATAGCCTTCTGCTTCTATACATTCAGAAAGTCTTCCAGTTTTGTGGACATTCACACAGAGATCAGTCATTAGTCAGGTGGCTACACAGCATTTGACCACTGGATTTACAAAAATCATTTCAGGTTTAAGAAGCGTTTCAACACTGCATTAACTACTGATAAACACATAAATTTTTATTTGAATTATCACTCTGTATGTTATTTAACCATATATTTCTATGTCTTTGGAAGGCTTTTGTCTTTCAAACACCTTAAAATGCACAAATTCACGAATTCACATATTCACAAACTTTTTTGTCATCTGATCCTCTTTCACATAATATATAATTATTTGAAGTACCCCTGAGATTTTAAAATAAATATTTTAATAATTAAATACCACATTTGCATGTTCACAGTTCTCTGATGTTGGTTATGGTCACATGACAAGCACGTAAACAAATACGATATTACATTTTTTTTAGTGTTAATTTAAAAAGTGTTTTATTTTGATTGATTTTTAAAAGGACTTATTTTAATGTAACATTTTTATTATTAGCTTTTCATTAAACTCCTAATCCCCCTGCAGTTCCTTCACAAACCCCAGTTTAATGTACTTCATGTTAATAGCAACAAATGGAATATATTTTCTTAGTATTTTTATAAATATGGTACAAGATAATCCTGTTTAAATCAATGTGATAAACGAGTTAGGTCAAAAGTTATCTAGAAGTAATCTAAAAGTAGTCTGATTATATTACTTAAAATGCGTAACGTAATGGATTACGTTACAAACTGCAATTTTTGTCATGTAATTTGGAATCAGTAACGGATTACAATTTGTTAGTCTCAATGATGAAATCAAAAACAGAATGTTTAATAGAAAAAAAAACATGGATGAAAAGTTGCTAATAAAGGCAAGTCAAGCACACACACAAAAAAATAAAATGTACAGCACTAGACAATAAAGTGCAATGGTTCGTGGAGCATAAGACACAACAAAAGAGAAAGAGGGGAAAAAAGAAAGATAAAGCTGTTGAAAAACCACATGGGGATTTCCTGATATGAACAAACATTAGCCGGTTGAGAGGCCTATGCTCCACCGCATCTAATGGGCCTTGCAGTGATGTGTTAACTTTCCATCCATAGAAACAAAGTGCAAATGAACCTTAAAAAGCCTTTGATGAACACTCACACTATACCAAACAAACACTTGTATTTCCCAGAAACCAAAACTGAGGAGTTGTGATTCTTCAAAATGCGTTTTTCCCAGATCTCTTCAGTCAATTAAAGGTGCTGTATGTAGGATTGACACAGAGTGGTTGAACTAGGTATTGCAGTCCAAATTCAAAATATTGGAAAGGTTTTTTTTTCACCCGGTCCCTCCTCCTCAGACTTGACGCACACGCAGGTTGCCAGATTGACGACACCAACAACCATCTCTCAAATGCATCTCCAATATTTATTCTGCTTTTATTATACCGTTGTTGATCATAAAGTTTTTTGGATGGATGTCGAGGCTTTTTAGGATGGGCAGAAAGTTCTATTTCCCGCTCTGACCCCTTTCGTTTGCCAGCTTCCATGACTGAAATGAAATACGCTGTGTTTCCCGCCAACTGGCAACCCGGGGTGCCGAAATACAATTGGGTAAACTGGCAGTGGACGGGTTTCACAAACCTAAATAGAGACCGACATTCCGGCCCGGAATGCACATTTTCAAAGGAGAATAACTGACTGTAGCATTGTTTTTCAGATAAACAAGTATGTTAACTTAGCATGTTTCTTAAATATCTGCAAACATATTATGGTATTTTTTATGCTTTAGTAAAGCCAAGAACTTACATACAGCACCTTTAAATGTAGCATTTTCTTTATGCGTTTAGGTGCTATGGTTTGGCTATGGAGTCTTTGGTTGACTGATGGAGAAATTAATTGCGTAGCTAAGCCCTTCTTTTGTTTTCCTGTAAGAAACCTACAGTTTTTGGCTTTCAGATTCATAGTAGCGCATAATTTGATGGACTGTGATGAATATGATTAAAGGGGTCATATGATGTTGCTAAAAAGAACATTTATTTTGTGTATTTGGTGTAATGAAATGTGTTTATGCGGTTT
>NW_015625590.1:630369-638591 GCF_001515625.1 Sinocyclocheilus rhinocerous | reverse complement strand
AGTAAATGCAGCTGGATAAAACAAAAATTGTGTCCGTCTTCATTTCAGGCTGCAGAGCAACAAAATGTGATCATTTTAAAGGGGGGTGATTCTTTTCTATTCCCACTCTAAAAAAATTTAACACGCTATTTATTTGTCAACTAGTAAAACATATATTGGCAAAAAATTTCACATTTCAGTTGTTTTCTGATTTACCTGACCTTTAATGTCATATAAAGAGTCAAGACAGTCAAAGTGCGTCAGAGCAGACTGCGTTGTTGAGCAGGAACAGTTGTAGCACCAGTCGTTTCTGCAAACCACCAGAGCGCAAGAATAATTCAAATTATTTCTAGATTTCACACATTGTTACACATCATCATTTTTACCAAACTCTTGCTCTATCTAGAGATCACCACTGAGAAAGACACTCGGTTGTCTACAAAAGCTTTGGTAGGTCACAGGCAGTGGCAAATTTGCCTGAACCTGTAGCCCAGCAACCAGCCACCTGTGCAGTTGATTAGCTCTCTCCATTCGTATCACGACGCTCGAGAAGAGCGCAGCTGCAGTGTTGGAGCACCTTACTAGCTGTTAATTCTACTGAGAGACTAGACAGCAGTGGATGGCTTTATGTATGAGCGTATTATCACCTCACCCAGGCAAAACCGCCAACATAGTATGTAGTGCAGTCTTCAAAAGAGAACGAGAGCAGCGTATCATTAAAGTTTCAGGAGGTTTATAGCAGTCTTAGAAGCTGTGCTGGCTTTTTTCTCTTTGTACTATCTGAGAATGCCCCCATTTGATGCTGATTTGATGCATCGGTCGGCCACGAGCGAACCTCGAAGACAACAGGGTGTTAGCTTGCACCAGACATAGCCTGGCACAATGTGCAGGAGTGCGCCTGTATTCAATGACCATCTCTCCTCTCATCTGCCGTCTCCGTTACACCTCTCAAGGGGCGGCTGGAGTATGGGGCAGGGGGGACCTGCTTAACTAAAGTGTCTGCGTGAGACCGGAGAGGATGGATTGAGAATCTTTTGTGACATCTGAAAGCACCCGGCCTCTTAGATGCAAAATGAGCTTCATATTACAGAATTAAGAGACACAATCCATAAGGGGAGATGGTGTCTGTTACTACAGACCTCTGTAAAAGTTATAAAAGTGAGTACATTGGCAATCAAGAGTGTAGCAAGTGTGATGCTGATTTCATCAATACGGTTCCTGGTAAAACAGTGCTACAATCATTTCAGGAAGAAGAGTGTTCCTGGTATGAGTGTGCATGGAGAAAGACATGTGATTAGATGATGTAATTTCCACATCTACTTTCTTTTGTGTAGGCATGCACTCAAAATCTACAAATTCACTTGATTTCATCAAATACAACATGCATAAAAAGGTTTGCAAAAAGTGTCACAGTTGTACCAGATAAGGTAACTGTAGACTGTAGTGGAGTGGCGTGGATCCTGTTACACACTGTGTCACCAATACAAGCAAACCTGCTCCTATTGTTTCTGACAATAACATAAAAGCATATGGGATAATGCATGCTAGGTTTAAACAACCAGACTACCTCTAAAAATCACGATTTGGCCTATTTTTTTCATTTCAGTGCGGCACATGGTAATAGATCCATTAAATGATTTGTCTCAAGTGCTGGCTGGGTAGTAACTGATTACATGTAATCTGGATTACGTAATCAGATTCCAAAAATTAACTATTTGTAATTAGATTAAATTACATTTTAAAATACTCGTAATCAGACTACAGTTACTTTTTTATGGATTATATGATTGCATATTTACAAAATAGCAATAAATTATCCATAATTTATTGATTCACACTAATTCCTCTTTATCATCTTTTAAACTTTCCTTTATAAAATAGCCTTCTGCTTCTATACATTCAGAAAGTCTTCCAGTTTTGTGGACATTCACACAGAGATCAGTCATTAGTCAGGTGGCTACACAGCATTTGACCACTGGATTTACAAAAATCATTTCAGGTTTAAGAAGCGTTTCAACACTGCATTAACTACTGATAAACACATAAATTTTTATTTGAATTATCACTCTGTATGTTATTTAACCATATATTTCTATGTCTTTGGAAGGCTTTTGTCTTTCAAACACCTTAAAATGCACAAATTCACGAATTCACATATTCACAAACTTTTTTGTCATCTGATCCTCTTTCACATAATATATAATTATTTGAAGTACCCCTGAGATTTTAAAATAAATATTTTAATAATTAAATACCACATTTGCATGTTCACAGTTCTCTGATGTTGGTTATGGTCACATGACAAGCAGGTAAACAAATACGATATTACATTTTTTTTAGTGTTAATTTAAAAAGTGTTTTATTTTGATTGATTTTTAAAAGGACTTATTTTAATGTAACATTTTTATTATTAGCTTTTCATTAAACTCCTAATCCCCCTGCAGTTCCTTCACAAACCCCAGTTTAATGTACTTCATGTTAATAGCAACAAATGGAATATATTTTCTTAGTATTTTTATAAATATGGTACAAGATAATCCTGTTTAAATCAATGTGATAAACGAGTTAGGTCAAAAGTTATCTAGAAGTAATCTAAAAGTAGTCTGATTATATTACTTAAAATGCGTAACGTAATGGATTACGTTACAAACTGCAATTTTTGTCATGTAATTTGGAATCAGTAACGGATTACAATTTGTTAGTCTCAATGATGAAATCAAAAACAGAATGTTTAATAGAAAAAAAAACATGGATGAAAAGTTGCTAATAAAGGCAAGTCAAGCACACACACAAAAAAATAAAATGTACAGCACTAGACAATAAAGTGCAATGGTTCGTGGAGCATAAGACACAACAAAAGAGAAAGAGGGGAAAAAAGAAAGATAAAGCTGTTGAAAAACCACATGGGGATTTCCTGATATGAACAAACATTAGCCGGTTGAGAGGCCTATGCTCCACCGCATCTAATGGGCCTTGCAGTGATGTGTTAACTTTCCATCCATAGAAACAAAGTGCAAATGAACCTTAAAAAGCCTTTGATGAACACTCACACTATACCAAACAAACACTTGTATTTCCCAGAAACCAAAACTGAGGAGTTGTGATTCTTCAAAATGCGTTTTTCCCAGATCTCTTCAGTCAATTAAAGGTGCTGTATGTAGGATTGACACAGAGTGGTTGAACTAGGTATTGCAGTCCAAATTCAAAATATTGGAAAGGTTTTTTTTTCACCCGGTCCCTCCTCCTCAGACTTGACGCACACGCAGGTTGCCAGATTGACGACACCAACAACCATCTCTCAAATGCATCTCCAATATTTATTCTGCTTTTATTATACCGTTGTTGATCATAAAGTTTTTTGGATGGATTTCGAAGCTATTTAGGATGGGCAGAAAGTTCTATTTCCCGCTCTGACCCCTTTCGTTTGCCAGCTTCCATGACTGAAATGAAATATGCTGTGTTTCCCGCCAACTGGCATCCCGGGGTGCCGAAATACAATTGGGTAAACTGGCAGTGGGCGGGTTTCACAAACCAAAACAGAGACCGACATTCCGGCCCGGAACGCACATTTTCAAAGGAGAATAACTGACTGTAGCATTGTTTTTCAGATAAACAAATATGTTAACTTAGCATGTTTCTTAAATATCTGCAAACATATTATGGTATTTTTATGCTTTAGTAGAGTCAAAAACTTAAATACAGCACCTTTAAGGTCTTTTACATGAAAGAGCATTATCCAGGATTATCACTCAAGTACTTAAGATTGCCACTGCCCTGGCGCTGAAGACAAGACTGTGTCATCAATAGGTTTTATCACATCCAAAAGTGTGGCAATCCTTCTTCCCATCCACTGCAAATTTAATGATTTTGCAATAAGCCACATACCTGTACTCAAGATAACGGAGCCAAAAAGGTTGTTGCAGGTAGTAATTTAAAAGGAAATCAGCTGAAATATATTTGTGTCATGAGTCAGTGTACTTTCCAGGTTAAACAATATTAGATCTTTTAAATGGACCACAGGACAGAATAGGTTAATGCTATGTTTTAACCAAGAGCACTTAAAGATACATTGTTCCAAACCTGTATGCATTTCTTCTTTATAACACAAATTAAGACATTTGAAAAGTCTCAGAAAGTCATTGGGATCTCAATGTTGTTTCAACCCCATTGAACTTGATAAAAAAAAAAAAAATTCAGGTAAAATATTCTTAGAAATATTGTCAAATAGGTTAGGAACAATATAACAGTAAGTTGAGTTAATGATGACAGGATTTTCATTTCATTTGGGTGAGCTATCGCTTATAATGTTTTTTGATTGGCAGTGGATTTCTAAGGGACATCAGTTCACAGAAAGCTGGAGAAGTTGTTGCTGGAATTGTTATTATATTTTTAATTTACACAGATGACACATTAAACATGCCCCCCTTTTTCTCCCACTTTGCCTTCAGATGGGGGAGACCCCTTCATCAAGAGTGACGTCACTGCAGCATGATGGGACAGCACCAAATACCCAGCAACGTCAAGTGCACATTGGTAAAACTTGTGTTATCGTAGACCACAAATTAAAAGGTGTTTAACCATCATACTACTCAAATCCTGGTAACTAATTTAACTAAGATTACCCTAGTGGCATCATTACCAGACCGAAAGTTCTCAGACTACAGATCTTTAAGGTAATTTGAATTTGAGCATAAATCTCCCAAAACTCGCATGCAATTATATCAAACTGGTGGGTTTTTGGTGGACACTACATTTTTGTACATTCTTTGTTAGACCAGCTATGCCATCCACAGGAAATCCCAAAACACAGCTCACTGTTTTTTCACCAGCACAAAACAAGTAGGAAATGTGACTTCAATACACAGCACTTCCTGAGCAATAAAAAACTTGCATCTACACATTTTACACAGATGCATGATTTGCTTCTGAGAACACATAGTCTTGCAAACCGACAGACTCAGGCCACAGAGTGGTTGTGGCCAGATCTGTACTGAGCCTGTGGAGAACATTTAGTGATAGCCAGATGACGGCACTGAAAGACAAAGATGATGTGACTTCAACACAAATTTCATTGAAGGGACTTACACTTATCACAAGATGAAGAAATAATGTGCAAGATTAAGCGGTATAATTTCACACTTGAGTGCAGACTGACCGACATTTCGTTCTGAAAATAAACGGCATGAAACAGATGACACACTTCTGTGCTAAACTAGTTTTAAACAGTCCCACAACTCACCAAAGCTTAAATGAGGGCACATATAATACAACAGAAAAGATTTGCATCTCTGTGGAGACAAATACAATTTAAATTCATGAAATAGCCAAAAAGAACTAAAACTGAGTATGTTTCACATGAATCATACATGATACTGAACTGTTAATGCCACTGCAATTTTTTAATAAATCCTAAAGGGTCCTTCATGATTTGCACCCACAAAGTTGTGTGTTTTCAATGAAAGTTGGCAACTGCCAATGGGAGGTCCACCTGGAGTGATCCACTTCCTGATACAATTGATTACAGAAGTCAAGCAGCACCACCTACTAGTACAACGACTTGGTGACCTCCAGAATAAATCGTTGTCAATATGAATGCCTGACATCTTTACAAGGGGAGAGTGTGGGTCTACTCCCGGACAGAAACGTAACACCCATTGGTTAAGTAATTGTGTAACACATAGTTGTTGGACATCTGCTAGTGTCCAGGTCTGCATCTGTTCCCCTCACTAGATCAAACAAAAACCTAAGGATTTTCTTTTGTTCCCCCATTGAGACAGATAAAAGAGATGTCATTTTGCAAACTGCTTGTCTTCTCCAATATCCATAAACACACAGTCTACACAGTTTATTCTGAGTGCTTGATGTAACCCTACTCCTAATGCAATTCGGCCTGCCTCTCGTAGGCTTATTGTTCAAGCAGAGAGAGGGAGGAACGCATTGTCTGGACTTTCCACCACTTTTGTTCTTCAGCCCTTTGATGGATGCCCTCTGTCTACACAAATGTGTTTAGTGGAGTTGCGGCATTATGGGATTGTAGCGTGCAGAGTCAGATTCACTTTCGTAAACCTCCCTCGGATTGAGGAATCTTGCTCACTAATCACATGCATGTGAAGGGAACACACTTGCTAAATATAGGAACAGCCACAATAGCACAAACACACAGCCATCTTTCCAATGCCCAGAGAAGACAAGCCACTAACCAGAGATTCTCAGCTGCCAACCACAGTCATTCCTTCAATGTCTGAATTGTCTCCACTTCTTGAGAACAAGCACAGAGAGACAGCCAGTTCATCCACAGGAATTTTGTGAGATTTACTGGCAGGAATCTAAACGATAATTGCCATTTAGCACCATCTCTCTGTGCTTTGCTTTAAGTGTAGGGAAACAGGCCACCAAGGTTATTCAAGTATGCCCAGTGGTAGCAAACAAAGTCCTGCTCAACTGTTTTGGTTACACTGATTGGGATATTTTCAAAGAGGCTATGATATATGTATCGGTCATCGGTTACATCAACAAGTACGTTGATCACCACACTACCCAATATAAGACCTTGGATAAACGCTGAGATGCAATGTGTGACAGAACAACCGCTTCTCCGTATTTGGGGTGTCCAATCCTGCTCCTGGAGGGCTACTTTCTTAAAGTCACTCTAGAACTTTAGGATTACTAGAAACCTTTAAGAAGAGATTAGCTCCAAACCTAATCAAACAAAACAGCCTGTAACTTTCAGGTAATCCTGAAGACTCTGGTTAAGATTTTTCAGGTGTGTTAGATTAGGGTTGAAGCTAAACTGGACAATGGACAGGCGTACTCTACAGAAAAGTGGCTATCCAGGAGTAGGACTGTACAATCAGTATGACTGAAACTTTCCAAAAGGACTGTGTTTGCTCTCTCTGGGCACATTTTGATAACCTCAGGAGATTGGTCTCTTCACTGGGTATGCAAATTGTATCCTTGTAGGTCCAGGAAGTGAGCAGGTAGGGAATCCCGTGCCATCACCCGGATGCTGCAGCCAGGGACTCAGGTTGCCAGGCCACCATGCCCCTTACTCTGAGCTGGCCCTTGGGATGTCAAGCCACCCTTTGAGGCCTGATACCATATTCACTCTGTCTGTCTTCTCTCACCCTGCCACAACTGTCCACTGAAAGCTTTTGATGGCTACAGATCTTCAACTGAACCTACCCTCTCCACAGGTATCAAAAGAGCCAAGGCCACCAGCTGTTCCTTGACTTCAAAGGCAACCTTTCTCAACACTGGTGTCACCGGAGTTGTGTACCGAGTCTACCGCAATACCCACCTTGCTGAACCGAGACTGTCGTTGAACATCAAAACAATTACATAAGTTGATATCAACACGACAGCCTACAGGGAAAAGGTAAGACACCTCAAAGTCTGGTGAAAAGAAAACAATTACAAAAAGACATGTTTAGAGAGTTCAGACAAAGATGTGCACCTTAACAATGAGTCCGCTTAAAAGGGGTGGTCTGGGGTACGGTTCAAGTGAACTCCGGTACGCTTCGCTGCTGATGTGAACGCAATTGTACCAAATCATGGAAGTGAATTATTAATGACGCTATTAATGACGTATTATTTGATAAAAATGTGTGTTTGTGTGTGTTTCACTCACTTTCCTGATAAGCGTGACTGACGCGTTGCAATCTCATTTCTGTTCACCTTCAGCATTCTTTAAAGCATTTGCAGTACATTTGTAAGACAGACGAATGTGCCTTTATGTACTGAAGCTTTGGAAACAAAACCAACGGTTCAAAAACATAAATATAAAATTGAAGAGAGCAATGCTACGCATTTTGCCGCCTTCTCCTGCGCCGTTGTTACTAAGCAACGGGGAAGCAGCTGCTGGCTTGATGACGCAAATGAACCACGGTTCGGACCAAATAATATAATGTGAACACAGTCCAGTGGGGGCGGGGGGTGGGCAATCGAACTCGGGTTCGGACCAAGCAATCAAGTGTGAAGGTACCCTTAAGCTAGCCAGTGAAAACATATGACGTATGGCTTCTTCTGGTATGTCATAGAGAGTACCTGTGTTACCTGCTGGATCACTGTCTGGTAGGGCTGCACGATTAATCGAATGCGATTGTCATGCGCAATTTGTTAGTAATGCCGGTTCTGTAATCAGCAGGAAATCATCATCACGTGCTTTCAGATGGAGCAGAATTTACTACACATAGCCGTAGTTCACTGACAAGTTACGCAAAAAAAATCGCAGACGATTTTATTGC
>NW_015625590.1:624421-629352 GCF_001515625.1 Sinocyclocheilus rhinocerous | reverse complement strand
GTTTGCAATTTTTTTGTGTTCTTATTTTATTACTGACTTTTAACTTGTTTTTTTATGAAAATAAAACTTTGCGTTGAAGAAAAAAAGATTTTTGTTTGTATATGTGGTCAATTATAGTTCTTAGAAAGAAAATCTGAATCAGCAAAAATAGATATCGGCAGATCACACTAACAAAAAAAATCGGAAATCGGAATCGGCCAAGAAAATTGCAATCGGTGCATCTCTAATTAAAAAGGCAGAGAAACAGAGAAAATGCCAGAGAGAGAGAGAGAGAATCAGTGGGGGCTCTGAGCAAGGTTAATTCCTCTAATGACAAACGCAAAGAAACTGACTGACACTTCATGTTAACAAATTGTGCGTCTGTGTGCAGTCCCCACTGCATGAGACACAATCACACACGGACAGGTGCAGAGGCAGATCTCTCCAGCGCCGTCAGTCTCACGCTGGAATAACACTCCGTAAGCTGCTGAAACTGATTACGGAGCTTTGGCTGTGAACCAAAACCCGCTGAGGTGCCTACTGACTCAACATTACTGGACATCAATATGTGTGAAAGAAAGTGCAGTATTACATAGATGTTATGTTTCAAATGCTGAACATTCAATGGATGTCAACAACAGATTGTCAAACGTCTAAAAAACAATATTTCTAGATTATTCTGGAATCGGATTGTGGCTCATTGAACCAAAACTGGATAAAAATGTGAGGTGCCTAAAAATTCCTACCTCTTATTAGAGAATAACCCATTCATAAGTTAAGGAAAACACACTATGAGAGCTACAAATATGAAAAACTTGAGTCTCCATCAGGCAAGGTTACAAGGTGGTTTAGAATTCAAATATCTATGAAATAATTCCAGAGCAAACAATATTAATGGTAGCAGCTGTTCAGTCCAGTCTCTTCTCTCACGAAACTCAAGAAACATTTATTATCATCACTGTTGAAACATGCGCTGCTTCATATTTTTGTGGAAACCGTGGTATATTTTAGGATTCTCTGATGAATAAAAAGTGCAAAAGAACAACATTTATTTGAAAGAGATTGTTTTTTTGTTTTGTAATCATATACATGCATTTACTGTCACTGTTGATCAATTTAATGAGTCCATGTGGAATAAAAGTATTTTTATGAAATTAAAAGTATTTTGCTGTGGGAATTGGGAGATTTAGCTGGTTTTGCCATCAAGTACTCTGCTTAACTTATCTGCTTTATTTTAAGGATGAAAAGTGCAGATGAAAGAATCTCGCTGTACTTCGCAGATCACCGCTAACAGTATTGGAGTCTCTACTGGAGACAGTCCAGATGCTTGACCACTGTGAAGTGTACAGGACCACAGATAAGCCATTTATGAGAGCAGAGCAGAACCGCACACAAAGGCACCACCATTTGCATATCTCAATGAAAGTAAGCACGTGTTTATGGCTCTGTCAGGGTTCAGTGTTATCTGTGAAGGGCAGGTCTGCATACCTTCACCTGACAAAGCCCTCAGACAGACACCAAGACTCAGAACGTCAAATAATAGAAAGTTGACTCCGATATCTAATTTAATCAAGGATTTGCAGTTCCTGTTCTACATCTCAATTTGAATGTAATATGCTTTTTCTGCTCAGACTTGAGCACAAAACATGAGATATGTACAGTTTTATTAAAACCATGCAACATGTAAATGTTTGGTATAGAAATGCAAAGTTTGAAGCACAAGGCCGCAGGACATTTCTGCTTAAAGAAGCAAAACACTGCAGTTAATAAGTGACGCACTGGAACGGCCGGCCTAACATGTTTGTATGAGAGAAAGAGTACAGTGAATTTTATCTCATTTAAAACATGCACAAGCCTATGCAGTCTCTGCCAGTTCCTCAATGCCGACAGAAAAGACATTCATGAAAAGAGTCGGAGAGAAGGAAACAGGAAGAGGAAGCGTTTGGGATAGAAAGCACACAGCCTGCAGCAATCTCAGGATGCTAATGGAGACAGAGTACACTAGCAGATTTATTCATGTACACTGCCCTGGAAGAGAGAGACAGTCTGCTGTGAGAAAGACATGAGTCTATCACATATCACATATTGTGTACAGGTTTCTTCCTAACAAAGTCGACCATGTATGCAATATGTATTAATAATGGCCTGACGATATATAAACCCTGCTTCGTGAATTATTTCCAACATGACTTTAGACTCTTGGTTGACTCATAACATCGCTCTACTCTGGTGTTTTTGAGGTTTGATGGAAGTGTTCCTGCACACTCTCTGTGTCAGCAGATTAGGATCTATATCACAGTAGGGCTGTGTGATATATTTTTCTGAGATTTTGTTGATACAGATTATTGGACAGTATTTAGCTGAGTGTGTTTTTGTGCTGGTATCTTGGCTGGTTTTAGGCCTGTCGTGGACAGCTGACTCCCAAAGATCTTCTTCATATTCTGTGCAGTGGTCAATTCCCCACAGTGATTTTTTTTATTTTAATTAAGGGGCGATATTTGCCCCCTTTAATTGATTTCCAGGGCAATTTTTACCTTTATAAGTGCATTTATGCATGCACCATCTTTTCTATCAAATTCTTACATTTAATGAATAAATTCAGTTAGAATAATAAGACCTGATCCGTTACCAATCAAATAAAAATCAGTATTAACAAAAGATGCATTTACACCAACTGTTAAATGCAGCTCAGAGGTGGCATTAATAGGATCATATGCATTTTATTTTTCCCTATTCAGTGTTCTCCATTTTCACATTTTCTATTTCAGTAAACTCTTATTATTAGTACTGTTAGAGAAGTAATTGCAACTAGGGCTGCACGATTAATCAAATGCGATTGTCATGCACATTTTGATGGTAATGCCGGTTCTGTAATCAGCAGGAAATCATCATCACGTGCTTTCAGATGGAGCAGCATTTACTACACATAGCCGTAGTTCACTGACAAGTTACGCAAAAAAAATCGCAGACGATTTTATTGCACGATTATGAAACTGAAGAAATCGTTCGCGATAATGATCGCATGACAATCGCAGCTTCTGTCGAATCGCGATCTCGATTTCATTTCGATTTATCGTGCAGCCCTACTGTCTGGTATGTTAACTGCTCTGCTTTAGACAAAAGAGCTCTGCTGTGGGTAGTGAAAATAGCTCAGCTCATCACTAGAACCAGATTTCCAGCTTTTAAGAATTAAACATTATCAGTCCATCTCTTGTTAGTTTCATACCCCTACCATCTGGAGAAAGCTTGAAAGCTTGACTCCAAAACCAGTAGACTTGCAGCAAGGGTTAGCTCTGACAATCAACAAATGGACTGTCCACCCCTCTCAATGCAGAAATGCAACCCATAATTCCGACTCTGCTTGTTATTGTTCTCAGCACAATCCTTGCCGCATTACAGTCGTTTTATGAGCACTAGACTCTACGTTTACATCTTGCAATTCAAGTCTATCTGGCATTGTCTGCACTATGTTTTACACCATTTTTTTTAGCTTTTATATAGTACTCTGGGTACATATTGCTAACCACTTATTGCATTTTTCTTGTAATTACAGTTCACTGTGTGGCCTTGGGCCACCACACATTATCATAAACTGTTATATAAATTTTGCTGTGGTTTCAAAGGACATGTATTTTATTCTTTTTCTTGCACTTGGCTGATAATAAAGAAAGTGATAAAAAACTTCACATGACCTGACTTGAACAAGTGTTGTTTCTGAATTTCATCATGAGAAATAATAAAGCGCCTCCCTAAGATGTACACAACCAGTAGATAAGTATCGGCAAAACAAGCAGCAGACAAACCACAATGTCACAATTACCTGTGTCTGTGAGAACTAGCATCATCAAAAATTTTAAAGTATAACAGTTTATTTAAAGGGTTAGTTCACCCAAAAATGAAAATTAGCCTGTGTTTTACTCACCCTCGAAGCATCCTAGGTGTATGTGACTTTCTTCTTTCAGACGAATCCAATCGGAGTTATATTAAAAATTGTCCTGGCCCCTCCAAGTCTTACAGCGAATCCATGTGTTTTTGTAAGATAAATATCCATATTTCAAACGTAATAAACCCTTTTTTCTCACTTCCGCTGACTGTCGTACGTGCAAGCCGTTCCGGCAGATGACGTAGGACGTCGGCGTTGCGTGATTAGAGATGAGCGCAGAGAGAGAACAAAACATCCAGTCCAATTGGTGGCGGTAATACACCATAAATTGGTGTATTAGTTCAGCGCTAGCTGAAGCATGGGCTCTGATTCTCTGGGGTGGGTTGGGGCATTACAATTTGTTTTCTTGATATCAATACAGATTCATCACCCATGTGCGCAAGATATACAGTAGGTGGTGGTAATACTCCTAAGGAGTGAACGGCCATTGGAAAAAAAGAAGAAGAAGAAGACGCCTACATCCTACGTCATCTGTCTGCATGTCTTCTGCGTTCCACAGTCAGCAGAAGTGAAAGAAAAGTGTTTATTACGTTTGAAATATGGATATTTATCTTACAAAAACGCATGAATACACTACAGGAGGACTTTATTCACCCCCCGGAGCCGTGTGAGGGACGTTTTATTACGGATGCGCGCACTGTATTTCACGTCTTCTAAACTGTTGACAACAAACACCTGCTTACCCCCATTGTAAGGCTTGGAGGGGCCAGGACAATTTTTAATATAACTCCAATTGGATTCGTCTGAAAGAAGAAAGTCACATACACCTAGGATGCTTCAAGTGCGAGTAAAACACAGGCTAATTTTCATTTTTGGGTGAACTAACCCTTTAACAAAGCCTCAAGCCCATCTTGATTATTTAAAGGGGTGGTTCACTGTTTTTTTTTCTAGGCTTGATCATGTTTATGGGGTGCAGTCTAACATGTGTTAATGCTTCATTCAAAAAAAAAAAAAACGCATTATTTTTCACATAATTTACCTTTATTCCACACCGCTCTGTCCCTTCTCT
>NW_015625590.1:590274-624298 GCF_001515625.1 Sinocyclocheilus rhinocerous | reverse complement strand
ACTGCTTATGTTAGCTTTTAATATACGGTTTTATCCTGATTAAAGCTTTAATACAGTACGGCAACTGCACGCGCGTCCATGTTTAACGCTTCTCATAGCTATGTGAAAATAAGTGTATAATTGGAACAGTTCATTGGTGGAGATGAGCTGAATGAGAGAGAGAGAGAGAGAGAGAGAGAGAGAGAGAGAGAGAGAGAGATGCAGAGTGTGCAGAGCAGGGGAACGCGAGGAACAGAATTTTAAAAGACGATATCTCTGTTTGCACTGAACTTTCAGCTTCGTAACTTTGCAGATATTGTTTATGCTCAAACAGCAACATTACACACTAACTAACGTTAAAAAAGTGAAATCGCTTTAAAACCCCTTTAAAAGTGAGAGTTTGCAAGCTGCGAACATGAAAGCCATGTTTTGATTCAGAGAAGAAGGTGCTTGACCTTAATTTTGTCTTCACAGAAAAGCCACTAATTTATGGTGTTTTATTAAATACAACCATAACAATATTAAAAGTGACACTGTTCAACAGGTTTGACCAACTTGGGATTTCAGTTCACTTTTGTGGGAGGGGTTAACCACTTGTATGGGTTAACCTGCGTATGGTTAAAAATAGCACTAACACTCCTGCTCCTCTTGTTAGCAGAGCTAAACTAAGATAACAGGCTGTTTGACATGGAACATATAGTTTTAAAACAGCTACAGGACTTTGACTAGTTTACTCTTACAATACACTATTGAAAAAGTATTCTATTGCAGTGATTATCATGAGAATGAGTATAAAAATTATTCAATATGAAAGCATTTACACCTTCATTTTTGAAAAAAAGGAAAAAAAGTTCATTGCACTACTGCAATAACTTTCTGTAAAATAATTACAAAAAGTGTTTGTTGTATGGCTTAAATGTCTGTTTATGACTGAAAGCATCATATAAAGTAAACATTATTTTCATGACACAGCTGGTCATGTGATCTTAACATGGTGGTGCCTATAAAGGAGCAACCTGCTCCATTATATTTCTTAACGTGCTGTTCATTTCTTCCAAGTGCAAAACTTTTCTACTTAGCAATGCACAACATTACACAGGTAAAACTTCACATCAGGAGGGGGTAGACAGATGCACCCTAAACAACTAGCCTACCTCAAGATCCAGGAAGTAATGTCAGCCAAGAGGGGGTTTCCATGACCCTATCATTTATGAATTTGGTGTCAATATATTAATAGACAATAAAATGAATGATGACTTGAAGATGCACCTACAAAGTAAACATCATTATTTAGGCATATCAAGAACTATCATTCACCGTCTAATACTGGATCGCACTAATGTCATGGTACTTATTTGACTTAACAACCTGCAACCTGGCATGAACATTGTCTAAATGCCCTGCAGCTTGTTATCCAAGTACACAACGGCAAAAAAAAAAAAAAAGCATTACCTCCAAAGCGCGTATCTCGTGTTGGGTCAGGTCGTTAGATGCGGCGCACTTGGTCCGGAGCCCTTTTAGACTAGAGATGGAGATCTCGATCAGGTTCTGGATGAGTTCGCACTGGTGAAGCGCGTCCATCCCTGCATTACTGCCATAGCTCGCGTCCAAATGCTCCTTATCACTTGCGACCATGTTTCCAACTTTGCCAGAGACACTAGTATCCATTCCTAGGCATTGGCACGGCTTTAGGGGCATGGGCTCGAACTGCAGCAAATACTAGTCCAAAGTCATGTTTGTAAATGCATGTAGACTAAACGGAGGTGCCAGTCCCAAGGGAGTTCTGTACTAGTTCAGAGCGCAAGCATACTCCTCAAACATACTCGTGGACTGGTTTGAGAGCCAGACAGGACGCGTTGTCAGCTTGTTCCGCCTCAAACGTTGTATGTATATCCCGTGAAGCCCTCTGAGAAGCGCTCGCTTAGGTCTCACCCTCAGTCAGCTGTTTGAAGTAGCGTTTGATGCTTTGCAGTGTGGGAAATGAAGTTTTGTTTACACGCCCATCGGACCGTTTGAGGATCACTTACGTAACGTTAATTGATTTTTTTATGTTGTTGTTCAATTTTTGACTTAAAACAAAAGTTGTTCATATGTTTTTTTTTGTTGTTGTTGCTATATGCACTGCTTGTGTATAGGGACCTTGAACTTGTTAAAAGCGCTTTATAAATAAAACATTATTATTATTATTAGTTGGGTAGAGTAAATGAAATAAAATTTAATACACTTTATTGTCCCCTAGGGGAAATGTGTCCTTGACTCAAGGTGCGTTTACACTGACAATATGTTGAATGCACAAAAAAACAAAAACTAATTAAGAACAGTAAACCATAAAAATGTGGAAAAAGTTGCAATACAATAACGTAGTATTCTGATTTTTTATTTATTCTATTCTTTTTTTCTCAGAGACAATTTATGCTTATACGTTAATAAGTAGGCTAGAAGTATAATATATATTGTACAGTATTGAATATGGTTAACTAGTTATGTTCTCGCAGGTTTGAGATAAATGGATAAATGTTTAATGAAACAAGGTGGAAAAGAGTGAATAAATTAATAAGAGTCCACTGAGCCTGATAAATACAAAATCACTAAAATGATTACATAATATATATGGCCCCTGTAAATGAAAAGTTGTAATTAGCATGTTAGGGCACTTATTTTAAGTTTTTCCCACCCAAACAATATAAAATTTAGATTTTTCCCGCCCACCATCAAAAACGGACCAATCAAATGAACTGTTACATTTCGAGGACTATTGTACAATTGTGGAGTGGAATCTTTAGAACTATGATACTTCATTTTACCCGATGCCTATTTTTACCTGACATCACCTTAAATTTGACATAACGTAACATAAAATATTGTATTAAAAAAAATATGTATGATCAATATCAATATATTACAATTGTACAACCCTTTGGTGGAACTTGTCTTGTCATATATCTGCTCTTGTTGGTTCAGTAATACAGTTCCCATTATGTCATCAGAGGCACACTTTGTATAAGGGCTGGAAAAACACGTTGAGTGTGTATATGTGTGTTCATGCATGACTGTTCACAGGTACTGCTCTCTGCCCACTCAGATGAGAAAATACTTTTTTTTAGACTTTCCACTGAGTTATGATTTGCTGGGTTCCCTTGATGTCAAAGTAGCCTACTATGGCAATTCAATAATTATATATGATTGTGTAAATAAACAGCACTTTTGCTGTTCAGAGTTCATTAATGTGTTTATGGCAAAGTGCTGTAACAGAAAGACATGAAGAAATGTTACAGCACCAACTTGCTGTATCAGGCACACACTTTCCCATGGGAAAAATCTCCTCTCCTCCAAAGCTTGCCAAGAAGGAGACATCATTTCAAAATGAACAGTAAAGAGGGCTGAAGCCAAAGAAGAGCCACTGCAAATTGTCTTTCCCTATGAGGCAGTCAAGCCAAGACACTTTTAGCCAACTGAATTGAAAGGAAAAACTGTAACCAGTTTGTATTTTGGCTTACAACACTCAGAAAAAAATGTCCACGTCAGCTGTATGACAGGAGCTTGATGGTTCTGCGGACAGTTGAAATGCTGCTTAGTCAGTGTTCTAAACCTATAGCCATCCGCACCGGTATCCTCTGAGTAATGACACTGCAGATCAGGTTAGGCTTAACAGAGAAAGAAGAGATGGAAAGACTTAAACAGACACTCACTCCATTCCAGGTAAGCAATGGTTTTTCTTTGTATCAGTCAACACATTCACACACTGGGCCATATACTGCTGGGGGCAGGCAGTTGTTAAAATATGGTGCTGCATATTATTAGCAAGTTATATAAACTATAGCAGATTGCAAATTCTGTTATCAGCTGTGAATTGATAACCATCTGGTTAATAACTTAGCAGTGTTAATGGAAATATGTTCACAAGATGTGAAGTGGGAAATGTAAATATGCTTTTAAACAGATAATGGGCTTTTAAACATATTATTTTAAATAAGCAAAGAAAGAAAAGAAAAAAAGACAAATGATGGTGTTTAAAATCACTTTCACTTCCATTTGGATGGTAATCCTGCATACGAGTATGAGTAAATGAATATGAGTGAGCATATAGTGCCTTCTGCTGGAAAAAGAAGGTAAGTAGTAAATTTATAATAAAAAAATCCTCCCTCTCAATCACTTGTCATGTTTTGTAACATTAAACTGCCATATTGTTGATGTTAAAGTTTGTCACTGTTAAAGTTTCAGATCTGTTCCAGAAAGTTCGGTTTCACCTCAGACATCTCACGATCTACGCAGAACATGTACTGTGTGCTATTGCAGCTTTCAATGCAACATCAAGGCAGGAAGTGGTTCACAATCAGAAAAGTATTTAGTTCACAGGAAGTTGGGACAATTGAAGGAAGGAAGCACTTTTCTCAGTTGCAGACGGCATGATTTCTACAGAATCTTAAATGTATTGTGGTCTTTCTTTCCAATAATTATTTCCATCATTATTATTTTCAGAATAATTATCAGTAGTCTGACAGTTTGACATTACATAGCCTACGTTACATTATATATATATATATATATATATATATATATATATATATATACATACACATACATGCATACAATTTATCATGAGAAAATATATAAATACTACATATATTTATAAATAATTTTATTTTAAATACAGCATAATTACGGCATAAAATGTTCGGCTTAAAAACGATCCAGAAATAATTTTTGTTGCACGCTGTCTTGAATGGAAATTCATTTATGCAATTTCATGCAAGTCGTACAGTCGCAATACGACAGCTAGATAGCGCGCGCTCATTTCCCTCACAGTCTGAGACCCATAGGAATGGGGAATAATGGCACACGCAGCCTGGAAATGGATACGGTCACGCTGCTCTCTCTGACCGTCGTGTCTCAGATTCTAGTGAACCTTGACAGCCTTTACGGAATGGATTCCCATACTGGTTGCTTTTAGGCAGAATAGAACTCATTGAAATAAAAATAAAAAAACAGGTTTTTAAAGAATTATGTTTGGTACTAACTATAATAATATTATATTATTTTATTTTAATTCACATATTTTAGGCAACCGTAGTAACTATACTATAATTAGGCCTAATAACATCTTATAACAATGTTATTTATTTAGTTAGTTAGTTAGTTAACGTGTGTCATGACTGAAGTGTATTTTGTGCTTTTGTTTATGGAATTGCAATTTGTAAATTTGCTTGACGATAAAAGCAGTAAAAATGAATTTGCTTGATGAGCGAAAAATAATTAATGTTAATTCTATTAAAATGAATATCTTGATCACAAAAAAATAATTAAAACAAAATTAATTAAAATAATTAAAGTAGGCCATCATGTGATTTCTACGGTGGCCGAGAGAGCTCAACGCGCTGCAAATGAAAAAAACGCATGCAGATAGAAAAAAAACATCTGCAAATTAAGAAAACATCTTCCTCAATTTGACAACACGCGCTGCAAATGCTCACAACACAACCAAATAAAGAAACGCGCTGCAAATATGCACAGACCACATCGGAGATGTTTAAGGGAACCACAAAGTGACGAACATGGCTGGGACATATTTATCAATGTTTGCTCTGAAAGATGAGATTTTTGTTTATTTTGTTTATATCATACTATTCCTTTGCTTCCTCTTTTTTTTTTTTTTAAAATTATTAGCCTAAATAAGCTGACGAAATACACAGGCTACTGTAACTGTGAAAGAATGTATGCTGGCTAACGTACTTTACAACTTCCCTTACAAAAATCAACCATATGCTTTTACTATTAAAATTAATTAATTAATAAATTTATTATGTAAAAAAAAAAAAAGGGTTACTAATCCATGGTAACCACAAATTAACCATGGATTTACTATACTAACCATAGTTTAACCATCCTCTTTGTACAACTGTGTTGGTTATACAAATGGCAATCAAAACAAAAAACACTATTTGTTTGTGTTGCGAGCATTTGCAGCGCGTTTCTTTATTTGTTTGTGTTGCGAGTATTTGCAGCGCGTTCTTTATTTGGTTGTGTTGTGAGCATTTGCAGTGCGTTTCTGTATTTGTTTGTGTTGCGAGTATTTGCAGCGCGTTTCTGTATTTGGTTGTGTTGCGAGCATTTGCAGGGCGTTTCTGTATTTGTTTGTGTTGCGAGCATTGGCAGCGCGTTTCTGTATTTGGTTGTGTTGCGAGCATTTGCAGGGCGTTTCTGTATTTGTTTGTGTTGCGAGCATTGGCAGCGCGTTTCTGTATTTGGTTGTGTTGCGAGCATTTGCAGGGCGTTTCTGTATTTGTTTGTGTTGCGAGCATTGGCAGCGCGTTTCTGTATTTGGTTGTGTTGCGAGCATTTGCAGGGCGTTTCTGTATTTGTTTGTGTTGCGAGCATTGGCAGCGCGTTTCTGTATTTGGTTGTGTTGCGAGCATTTGCAGGGCGTTTCTGTATTTGTTTGTGTTGCGAGCATTGGCAGCGCGTTTCTGTATTTGGTTGTGTTGCGAGCATTTGCAGGGCGTTTCTGTATTTGTTTGTGTTGCGAGCATTGGCAGCGCGTTTCTGTATTTGGTTGTGTTGCGAGCATTTGCAGGGCGTTTCTGTATTTGTTTGTGTTGCGAGCATTGGCAGCGCGTTTCTGTATTTGGTTGTGTTGCGAGCATTTGCAGGGCGTTTCTGTATTTGTTTGTGTTGCGAGCATTGGCAGCGCGTTTCTGTATTTGGTTGTGTTGCGAGCATTTGCAGGGCGTTTCTGTATTTGTTTGTGTTGCGAGCATTGGCAGCGCGTTTCTGTATTTGGTTGTGTTGCGAGCATTTGCAGGGCGTTTCTGTATTTGTTTGTGTTGCGAGCATTGGCAGCGCGTTTCTGTATTTGGTTGTGTTGCGAGCATTTGCAGGGCGTTTCTGTATTTGTTTGTGTTGCGAGCATTGGCAGCGCGTTTCTGTATTTGGTTGTGTTGCGAGCATTTGCAGGGCGTTTCTGTATTTGTTTGTGTTGCGAGCATTGGCAGCGCGTTTCTGTATTTGGTTGTGTTGCGAGCATTTGCAGGGCGTTTCTGTATTTGTTTGTGTTGCGAGCATTGGCAGCGCGTTTCTGTATTTGGTTGTGTTGCGAGCATTTGCAGGGCGTTTCTGTATTTGTTTGTGTTGCGAGCATTGGCAGCGCGTTTCTGTATTTGGTTGTGTTGCGAGCATTTGCAGGGCGTTTCTGTATTTGTTTGTGTTGCGAGCATTGGCAGCGCGTTTCTGTATTTGGTTGTGTTGCGAGCATTTGCAGGGCGTTTCTGTATTTGTTTGTGTTGCGAGCATTGGCAGCGCGTTTCTGTATTTGGTTGTGTTGCGAGCATTTGCAGGGCGTTTCTGTATTTGTTTGTGTTGCGAGCATTGGCAGCGCGTTTCTGTATTTGGTTGTGTTGCGAGCATTTGCAGGGCGTTTCTGTATTTGTTTGTGTTGCGAGCATTGGCAGCGCGTTTCTGTATTTGGTTGTGTTGCGAGCATTTGCAGGGCGTTTCTGTATTTGTTTGTGTTGCGAGCATTGGCAGCGCGTTTCTGTATTTGGTTGTGTTGCGAGCATTTGCAGGGCGTTTCTGTATTTGTTTGTGTTGCGAGCATTGGCAGCGCGTTTCTGTATTTGGTTGTGTTGCGAGCATTTGCAGGGCGTTTCTGTATTTGTTTGTGTTGCGAGCATTGGCAGCGCGTTTCTGTATTTGGTTGTGTTGCGAGCATTTGCAGGGCGTTTCTGTATTTGTTTGTGTTGCGAGCATTGGCAGCGCGTTTCTGTATTTGGTTGTGTTGCGAGCATTTGCAGCGCGTTTCTTTATTTGCTTGTGTTGTGAGTATTTGCAGCGCGTTTCTGTATTTGGTTGTGTTGCAAGTATTTGCAGCGCGTTTCATTTGTTTGTGTTGCGAGTATTTGCAGCGCGTTTCTGTATTTGGTTGTGTTGCAAGTATTTGCAGCGCGTTTCATTTGTTTGTGTTGTGAGCATTTGCAGCGCGTAATGTTGACCCAACATACAACTTAAAATAAAACTCAGAAAAAAACATTCAAAACATGCACACCTGCTCCATGCTGATTATTGAATTTTGGTTCAATGAGAAATTATGATTTGAAGTTATAATTGTACAGAAACGCGCTGCAAATGCTCACAACACAAACAAATACAGAAACACGCTGCAAATGCTCACAATACAATCAAATACAGAAACGCGCTGCAAATGCTCACAACACAAACAAGCATTTGTGAGTATTTGCAGCGCGTTTCTTTATTTGTTTGTGTTGTGAGCATTTGTAGCGCGTTTCTGTATTTGGTTGTGTTGCGAGTATTTACAGCGCGTTTCATTTGTGTTGTGAGCATTTGCAGCGCGTTTCTTTATTTGTTTGTGTTGCCAGTATTTGCAGCGCGTTTCTGTATTTGGTTGTGTTGCGAGCATTTGCAGTGCGTTTCTTTATTTGTTTGTGTTGTGAGCATTTGCAGCGCGTTTTTGTGTTTGATTGTGTTGCGAGTATTTGCAGCACATGTGCTGTCAAACTGATTAAGATGTTTTCTTAATTTGCTGGTGCTTTTTCTATTTGAATGCGTTTTCTGAAGTTGCAGCACGTTGAGCTCTCTCGGCCACCGTAGGATTTCTTTTAAAAATAATTAATTTATGTACGGAATGACAGAATGTTGCTTGTAAACTTCACTTGAATGGCAATGTTAAGACAGACAGGGTTTATTTTCAGCTCACAATCTGATAGCTGCACACAGTACCCCTTAAAAGATCAGATAGGGTGAGCATAATATATAAAAAATAAATAAATAAAAGGGACAGTCTTGTGAAAATTGTATCTAACAGCAATAACTAAATAGGCGTACATTTATCTATATTTGTCTTTACAAGGAAGCACATAGGATATCTGTTTAATGTATCATATTGGTGTGATACGTTTTGGCTTGATGATGCACAAGTTGTCTAAATGATTTGTAGCTCTGCAGACCTGTGCTATTGCAGATAGTGTCATAACCCTGAATCCATCTGCTCATTTTACACTTGAAGGTTATAAATAGCAATCCAGACCAGTGCAGCTGACCTTTCTTTAGATTGCAGGATATAGAATTGACTGTATCTGTCCACACTGTGCTTTCGTTGGACTGCTTTATTTTAAATTGCATGGAGTCAATGTTCTGTGGCATCAATCATATATTTCGTATTCTTGTAAACCTCTGACAACTTTAGCACAAATTTTGCAAAATTTTTTCCTTCTCAAGGCCATTGAAAAGACCACTGTGACCTTAATATAATATATCTCGCTAAACCGGTCTTAGTCTCCTGTATGCTCAGGCTGTAGAAACATCTGGAAGTTGAGTCACTCTAGAGAGGTTGCGACATACAAAACAAGCTGATAAACACAAGGAAGTTTTCAAATCGATCTGGCTTCATATTCCAGGCCATAATGGCTTAAGTGTGAAACGTGCACGTATATACCTCCTGCAGTAATGATTTTGTCTATTTGAAGCTTTAGTTGTATTGGCAGTAGGTCTTAATATTTAACCTGATAGTTACCCCTGCTAGTCAATAATAAACCCGATAATGACCTTTCATGCCTTTTGGACAGAGTCTAAAAAAACTCAAGCAGTTCAGTAAGTTTCCACACTCTGGAATGTAACCTCAAAAAACATAGTCTTAAATTATTTACGAAAAAAACTGTTTTGAATGAATATGAAACCAAAGTGATAATTACATATCTTACTCGAGCAGTTTTAAGTTGCTATAGGGCTGAAGGTTGGAATGCCGTTTTCTGTAAGGATTCTTGAGGAGTGATTTGTTTGTCATGAGGAGTCTGGGAAGGTTAGCACAGCTGTGAAATCTCACAGTGATTCTTGTTTGTACAGTCACCGCTGGGTCAGTGCCCCACTGATTGGAGCGTTACCAAGCCCTTGCTGCTATTTGGAAAATGAAAGGTTTTTATATTGGTCACATTTCTATCTCCAGTAAAGATGTATTAAATTGATTAAAATAGCAACAGAAAGACATTTGTTACAAAAGTAAATGATGTATTTTTGACCTTTCTATTAATCAAAGAATTCTGTGAAAAAATTTTATCAGTTTCCACAAAAACATTAAGTAGTGCAACTGTTTTCAAAATTGATAATAATGAGAAATGTTTCACCAAATGGGAGCACAAAATCAGTGTATTATTAGAATGATTTCTAAAGGACTGGAATAATGGCTGCTGAAAATTCAGCTTTGCCATCACAGGATTAAGTAACATTTTAAACATATTTTAAAAAAAGAAAAGTTATTTTAAATTGTAATGTTTCACAAAATTGCTGTTTTTACAGTATTTATGATCAAAATAAATACAGCCTTGGTGCATTTTCTTTCAAAAACATACACAGATCTAACATTTAAATTAAATTATTAAATTATACATAGGCCTACATAAATATTAAATATGTAAAAAAAAAAATCTGCTTCAAGACAACAAAATGATTTAAAATACTTTATTTCGACAACAATCATAAAAACAAAAACCCCACCAACTGGAGGAGAGAGAGAGAGAAAAAAAAAGTACATTCTCATAAAAGGACATTTGTTGACAAATTCACTTGCTCCAGTTGAGTACAGCATTAGGTATTCGGTCTGTTGGACAAATTAACTAGTTTCCAAGCATCTCTATAATATTCATTAATGATTGAAAACTACTACCACCGTATTCTAAAGAACTGCAACTGCTACAGATTTGGTTGGAACACTGAAGTGCATCTATGTATCCTTTCTAGATCTACTTTATAAGAATCTAAAGAAAACCTAATCTGTTGAACATCAGCATTATTCATACACCCAAGCAGAAAAACTGACATACATATAAAGTCTTCCAAGTTTTAGCCATAAATGAGAGTAAGAGAAAACTGATTGTGCCAATCACATCAATAAGAACCCAAGGGGATCTTTGGCATCAGCTTTTTCAACACCTTTTTATTGCCAAGACTGTTTGACTGCATGACCACATGAATATGCCACATTCGGATTCTCACATTCTTGATGCCATTCAAATCGCTTTAAATGACAGGCAGGGTCACAAGCGTAACAAACAGAATCATGCCATTTTGTTCCAGGATATCCAATAAACCAGTTCCTCAAAATGAGAGGTAGATGAGACATGCCCAAACGAAATCACCTCCACAAAACCTCACTATGCCTCTCTGTTAAAACGCACATGGCTGTCGAATGTCAAAGTGTTAACAGACTGAGGTTTGATTGGGAGTTAAGTGGCGAGATAATAGTTAGGACTAGGCAACGTGTCAGGCTGGGTAAAAGTGCCATATTTCATAGCAGATACAGCAATTGGAAGTCGGTGGCAATTTGTTTGGAATGAGAAATCAAGGATGTGGCATCAGTTTCACTGCTGGTTAGGTAAAATCTCATCAAACTGGCTGGCAGTTTCTCCTCGAAGCAAACTTTTGTGTCATTCCCCTACAAAACATCATCATCGCACAAGAGAAAATACCATGTACAGAGCAGACTTTCAATACAAGCATTATAAAATTATTAATGAGAAGCATGGAAAAAAATTGAAGCTACATATATATATTTATACAAACATATGTATATATATACACACACTCAACAAAAACGTGCCTTAAATCTCTGTACAGGTAAAAAATATACAATTTGTGGAGGAAACAAATTAGCCCATGTGTTACTGTAGTTTTAGGTTTGTGATGATGAAGGCCGTTACTGAAGCAGCATAAGCGGGTGGATGTTTATTTTCTCTAAAGAGGCACGTAAAGGGGAGGCACTGCCCGTGTCCCTGAACTACCCAACTCTATTCCGCCCATCACATGCACGCACACATACACACTTTCACATTGTCACTTCCCTTCAATCCCTCTCACAGCAAGAACGGAAAAAGAAAACACTGCAGAACATTCAGGAGATAATCCCCCATCACATCGCTTTAAACTCAGTGCAGGAATACCTTGAACTGAGCCAGAGAAAGCACCACTTTCACCCATCATTTACCAACTCTAAGGTGCTGTACAAGCTGTCCAAAAAAAAAAAAAAAAAAAAAGGAGGTTCAAAAGGACAAACTGTGGTTCGCTGATCTATTAAGGCTGTCTGAAGGCCACTACCTGATATGGCTTAAAAATATATATATACTGAACAAAGTATTGAAATACACTTGCAACTAGGAAAACTAAACTTAAAAAAAAAAAAATTTGAAAAATAAATAAATACAAAAAGAACCAACCTCGCCTTCATGAGGGGGTTGGTTTGAGCAGAAAAAATATTTGTCTTAAAAAAACAACAACCCCACACATTTCATTTGGTTTCACAGAGTGCTGTGTTTTACATTCCAACTTAAAGCGTCTTGTATGCCAGGTAGTCTTGCATGGAGAAAGGAATGGGCAGCGTATAAACCTGCTGGGTGGGCATGACTCGCCGCAGGGTCAGGCGGCACAGGTGCTGGAGGCTCGCAATTCTGCGTGGAGAAGCCCAGAAATGCACGCTGCCGTCACGAGACCTGTGAGAAGACAAAACGGATGCCATTCAGTTTATTTAACTTGCCACTGACACGCATTCTAAACTATATCATGATCAAATGTCCTCTTGAACAGGGTCTGGTTGTTTGTACAGTACAACTCGCCAATTCAGCTTTGTCAGACTGCTGTCATGCAGAAAAGTATGTTGGTTTACACCCTGTATGTGGGACAGCCAACTCATCTAAATTTCATATGCAAAGGAAGCTGCAGAACCCGTTTAGTGTATTTGTTTTATAATAGATCGTTCAGGATACTTTTGAACAAAGTGTGATGAAAGTTATTTTTGGCTTCGTTTCAAAACAGAAGAAAAGTTAGAAGCCAAGATACAGATTTGATAATTTATGTAGTAACACTACCCAGCAAACAATGGAGTAACAGATTCGTACCCGGCAGCCAAGACACTTCCGTCAGTAGAAAAGGCACAACAGATCAAAGAAGTCATAATTTCCACAAAAATACGATATAACTGATAATAATCAATAAAAATAAAAAAAAAAAAAGAATATATATATATATATATATATATATATATATATATATATATTATTTTTATTCAGTTCTATGCAACAGAATCAGATTGAACTGAAATTTTTTTTGTGTAATTATCAAAATAATGTATAGTCCTACATAGCTATTATCAGAGCATGTGAGCAGAGCACAGCGTCATGAGAGGGTAGCGTCATTTTACCAGAGTTGCCCAGTACAGCTGTACTACACCATGTTTCAGCACAGTAGTGCTTTTCCAATCAGGAACAAGCATACTACAAATACATTTCCTGTTGGCACGTTATTTGATCGGACTTTGCTTTTCCGGTGAGCATGAGCAGTACATTTATAGAGTGCAGCACGTTGTTTTCTATTTCGGCCAAAAACCGAAACGTAATTTTTGGCGGCCGAAATTTCGGTGCATCCCTAGTTAAAATGATTTCTGAAGGATCATGTGACACTAAAGACTGGAGTAATGGCTGATGAAAATTCAGCTTTGCCATCCCGGCAGCCAAGACACTTCCGTCAGTAGAAAAGGCACAACAGAGGCCGTTAGTGAGAGGGGCGATGGCTTGAGGACTCTTCTCACCGATACTCCAGAAACGCACCAGCCTGAAAAATGAAAATACAAGCTGATTGTTTTATTTACAACTGTGTTGCAGTGTCTTGCAACTGTAATTCAATTAGTGATTTCAGACACTACCATTAAAGTTTAACACCAAGTTTTGGGTCAGTAAGACGCAAAGGACACATTAAATTGATAAAAAAAGTGACAGTAAAGCATTTATAATGTTGCATCTTGTAGAATGTAAAATGTTACAAATAAATGCTGTTTTTCTGAACTATTTCTAAGAATAAAAAAAGTATCACAGTTTGCCAAAAAATATTAAGCAGCACAACGGAGTTTAACAGTGATGATAAAAATGTTTCCTGAGCACCAAATCAGCATGTTAGAATTAGGGATGCACCATAATAAAAATTCTGGGCCGAAACTGAAAATTCTGGATGCAATTGGCTGAAAACCAAAAACAAACAAAAATAATTATTTATTGATTTATTAAATAATATAAAATCATTTAAGAATTTTAAATTTAACTCAACTTAAAGACTGGAGTAATGGCTGATGAAAATTCAGCTTTGCCATCACAAGAACAAATTACATTTCAAAATAATTTAAAATAGAAAAGTAATTTTAAATTGTAATAATATTTCAGAATAAATCTGTATTTTTGCTCAAATAAAAGTAGCCTTGGTGAGCATGAGAGAACAGTCATTTCATTTGTACATAAAAGCAAAACAAATCTTATGCAGAGTAACGTAACTTCTCCATGTCCGCCATTTTGTAGAGCACAGATGGTTTCATTCTCTCAGTATGAGAGAGACGCCTCCACCCAGAATCGGCAGGAGGCGTGGCGAAGGCAAACTGGGCGCCTCATAGTGATTAATGGACATCATATGAGGGGTATGTGATCTTTCCCAGAAAGAGGCCCTGCGGCAAATCACACACTCCTTCTAGAGCAGCTTAATGCAGGCTACTAACTGCAACACAAACGATCAATATCGAGTTTTCAAAAGCAAATAACCAAGTGTTTGCTTTATCTTACCTGTCATCAGTGACGCTGGCAATGTGCCAACCGTCGTGACAAAAGGCAACGGAACGAACCCATCGATCATTTGCTCCTCCTGCAAATATGGGTGAGGGAGGAGGGAAGAGATGCCTGAAGGGAAGATAAGAGATCAGTTAAACAACATGAACTTGAGAGAAAGCACACTGTGCAGAAAAGGCTAGAAACAGAGAAATTAACTGGAAAGGGGGGGGGGATCACTTACCCCAGCTCAAGCAGAACGGTGGCTGTATGAGGGTCCCACACTATGACACGGGTGTCATAGGAGGCTGTGGCCAGCAAGGCCCCATCAGGAGAGAACTCGCAGGACACCACATCGTTATGATGGCCCTCCAGCTTACGGATCAGAGTGTACTTATCCATGTCCCACAGGAAGACCTGCAATGCAAAAGACATGCGTTATAGCCTACTGTGTTTTCCCACACAGTTCAGAGACAAAGAATTCCAACAAAGAATTAATTCAAATTAAACAGCAAGATCAAAATGTGCTCAGTGTCATTTTTTAGGAAAATCTTAAGCGCTACAACCAAACCCAGAAAAAGTAGCACATGCCAATGAAACAGCAAGGCTTAATTGCACAAAACTGCACAATGTCAAACTGTACAGAGCAGCTAGCAGTTGCAAGTCTTTAAATTACATCAATGCTCACATTTTTAAAATTAAAATCTAAGATACAAATCTGCATAGAAATAACATTTACATATATAAAATTACATTATTCCAAGAATTACTACAAAATAATGTAAATAAAAAAAAAATACAAACAAGTAGTAACTTAAGGTAACATAATGTTACTCCACTGGTATCCCCTTTCAGTTTTAGTTCACGTGAGTTTACAATAGGCTTGCACCGCGCCGGTGGAGGCCTACGAAGAGACAGAGATACTGCAAAAGAAGAGAACATTTGATGGCCAAAAGGTTGACGCCTTTGGCAAACACAGAATACACACATGTCACAACTGCAAACTGTGCTAAAGAATCAACCATGAGACTTTCTAGTGCTTTATTTGCTCCAGCACAATTTTTACATTTAAGAAAGTGTAAAGGTGTGGTCACATTTACTGCAGTTCGACAAATTTTCGAAATGGTTTTAGAAAGATCGGGAACAGAAAGCCACTTTGTATGAAAGTGACTTAAGTGTGAGCTATGCTTCATTGCTGCACTATTAACAAATGATAACAGAGCTTTTTTGACTGCTAAATTTCTCTGATGTGACCACACCTTAACAGTGTATTTTTGAGTGCCAAAAAAAACAAGGTGCCTGCCTGCGTGGTCTTTATTTATAATAAGGAAACATTCTTGTTTATTTCTTATAAGCTACAGACACTGCACTTGAGGAAAAGTGTACATATTCAATAGCTATTTGCCGTTTAAACATTCTGGTGTTGGTGGAGAAAATACAACGGTGCATATACAAGGGTAATTTAACATATTCTCTAACTTGGCAATGTGAAATGAAAAGGCTTCAGGGTGCACAACTACTGCCAGCATTCAAGGCTAAGCCAAGCCAGATATGCACATGAAAGAAACATTACAGCCTTTTTTGGAAGTTAAACTAGTGTGATTTTATCTACTTTAGGAGAAATAAGCGCTACTATTATTCTAATAGTATTATTATTATTATACTATTATTATGCCCGCGTGGTCCGCACCGGCTGCTCTATATGTCAGCGCGGCGCTTCCCTCAAAATCACTCAAACACAGAGCTCTGCCACCACCTGGGACAGGGAAAGCAAGACACTTATGGACACACACAACCGGACAGTTCAACCCCTGCTGCCTGTTCTTGGGAGGAGAGTTGGCTAGGAGTCGGAAAGACTCGAGAGCTGGTTTCGGGGATGACTTACTGACTGGAATACTTTCTTCTTTGTGCCATAAGGGCTTTCACACACAACCAGCAGGACAAATACATCCAATACACTACTGTTAAAAAGTTTGAAGTCAGTAAGATTTTTAAAAATGTTTTTAAATAAGTCTCTTATCCTCACCAAGATAAAAAATACAGTAAAAATAGTAATATTAATTAAGTCTCTTAGGATGTTATTAATAGTAATATTAAGAACAGCTTTATGGGTGGAGAAAATTCATAAGCCATTTGCATTTCTATCTACAGGCACCAGGCACTCATTTGTATGAACAAAAACAAACCAAAAAACAAAACTACAGGCAGGGTTTACAGAAGCAGGTTATGGCACTGAGCATTATGATGATATAAAGATTAATTTAGCACTCATTGATTGGTCATACCAGAACTATTAACAGTAAGAAACACACCAAACAAGTAATAAAGAGGAAGAACTGCAAAACGTACCGCTTTGCCGGCGCCTACGGAACAAAGGACAGATGAATCAGGTGAGAAAGCGCTGCAGTAGACCCAGTTTTGATGGCCACGGAGTACTTTCACCATGTTACCTATTAAGACAAAGAATTTAGATTGCTTAAACGTATAATAATACTTTGTTTGTTTTCTGTTAACATTTATAGTTGTTTTTAAATTTTCTAAAATAAAAGGGAAATTTCTGTTACAATTTAAGATAAACATTATGCAAACAGTTTACAATAATAAAGTATTTTCCTGCATTTCATTGTTTATTGCAATACAATATTTAACCTTTGAAAGCAATGTTGATGCCCAGTGAACAATAAAATAAATAAACTTTAGCAAGTAGCTAAATTCCTTCTCACGTCCCAATGGCGTCCACTTTGAGACTGGGGAACATTTAGCTGAACTCTGGCCAACATTCCTTCATGATTAGTAAAAAAAAATATATATATATTTTGCAAATACAGTAAGCTCCATTTTATCTTCAAGTTCTCAGCATATAAATAAGATTCATGTGATCCTATTAAAACAGCAAGTTTGTCCTTGGATTTTGCAAGACAAGGAGAAAATATCAGCAAACATTCTTTTGGGCTTGGCATCCAATTATTTTCCAACTATCCCCCCTGAGTATCCCTGTGCACGTGCATGCTTACACACACGTGTCTGTGCTTAACTCCATGGAGATAAAATCAAAATAAATGGGCTGCAGAAAACAAAGCAGGCTTCTGTGCAGGAAACTTCTACTCCAGAGTAGGCATGGGCCGGTATGAGATTTTGACGGTATGATAACCTTAAGCAAAAATATCACGGTTTCACAGAATCACGGTATTGTCGTTACAGCTCTAAAATGTGTTATTTTTAAACGACTGGGTAAAAAAAAAAAAAAAATTTTTCCCGCTGAACACTATATATTTTGTTTTTGAGCAACATACAGAATATTAGGAACAGTAGAATTTATTGTTTCTTTGATTTGTTTCCTAAAAAGAAAAATAAAGACGGACATCTTTATTTAACCTAAATCTGTAATTACAGTTATTTAATTTTAGTTATATAATCTACAGTATTTTTCTCTTTGCGTCCGTCTTCAGCGTCTCTGGCCTGGACTTCAAATTTTCAAATAAATTACATTTTGGAAAACGATTGCATTGCAACGCAGTGTGTGCAAGTCCAGAACAGAGACATGCTGCTTGCAAGAAGACAAAAAAACGGTCGGTTGCCGATCGCGTAAGTTCCAAAGGAAGCTCCTTAAGTTCGGCCATCCTACTCACACGTGGCTGACCGCTCACTTGCACCAACAGGAGGAAGAGGGTCATGTTACTCTCTACACTGCACTCAACCTGAGGGATTCCTACACTTTCAGTCTTTGAGGAGACATGAAAAACGGCGCACACCGCAGGAACGGTATAACGGAAAATATTAGCGGTTTTGAAACAGTGACATTTTCAAATTGCAGTATACCTTAAAACCGGCAATCGGCCCATGCCTACTCCAGAGACTTTTCAGCTTGGGGTTACACACTATCTAGCTTTAGCATGTTAAAGGGGTCATATGATGCGATTTCAATTTTTCCTTTCTCTTTGGAGTGTTACAAGCTCTTGGTGCATAAAGAAGATCTGTAAAGTTGCAAAGACTAAAGTCTCAAATCCAAAGAGATATTCTTTATAAAAAAAACAGAATGTTCTGACTAGCTTTGTGAAATTATACTACATGCCTGAACGAAACAAACAGCAGATGCTCTGAATGAGATGCATATTCACTCTCTGACAGCAGGAGGCGCTTCTGGAACACCAGATACAGCGTTTCCATGGTTACCGCTGTAAACAAAGCAGCACTGCGCTGAAATACTACTTTAAAGCAGCACTATGTAACTTTTTCTGTGTTCAAAATTTGCTAAATGTATATAATGAGCGAGTACATCATGAATTCATCTTCCAAACTGCGTTTTTGTCTTATTCCGAATCACTACGGTACACTTATAATAAGTACATGTGTTTGCCGCAAGCATCACAATATGGTAAGGAGCGTAACATTTCCGTCACACGCTTGAGGTATTCGGCCAATCACAACGCACTGGATAGCTGGCCAATCACAGCACACCTCGCTTTTTCAGACCGATGAGCTTTGTAAAAATCGACGCGTTTCAGAAAGGCGGGGCATAGAGGAGAAACAATAATGTACAGTATGTGGAAAATAATGTGTTTGAAACTTAAACCGCATAAACACATTTCATTAAATGTCACCAAACACACAAAATAATGTTCTTTTTAGCAGCATCATATGACCCCTTTAATACTTGTATGTAAAGCTTCAAAAGAAAAAAAGAAAAATAGTAGTGGCACCAAATACAAAATCAACATTTGGTCCTCACCATCATCTTTTAGGTCCCATACGCGTAGAGTCTTGTCTCTTGAAGCAGAAACCAGCACTAAACTCCCATCTGGGGCAAATGTTAGGTCTCGCACAATGTCTGTGTGGTCCATCAGGTTCAGCAAAAGTTTTCCTGTATACAACAAAACAAAATTGAGGATAAAGGTAAAAAAAAAAAAAAGGCCTCAGCCAAATCATTCCAGATCAACCACTGTTTACAGCACAAAGTCCACGTTAATCGATTCAAACCGTGTCAACGTTGCATTAGTATCAACATCTTGTTACTGCATCTTGGCAGCTGCCTTTCACACATAATTTACTTTAGAAACTTTACTTGACTTCTTAGGAATCAAAGAGAGAAAGATTATGTTTGAGGCTTTTACACTTAAGCAGATGTCGAAAAGGGACTTCCCCAAGGCGTTTCAGAAAATAGAGCAGTTATACACCTTTCTTTATGAATGGTGCTGAATTGCCTAGAGGCACGTGGAAGCACAATCACTGACACCTGCCAGGCTAATCCGCATTAAATCCCTATAATTAGTTGCATCTACAGTGATACAAAAATCTTTAACATGTGTTTTTAAAATATGATTAGGGATTAGTAAAAGGGCCTATTTGCAACCTGTCAAGCATGAAAACATACATTCGCTTAGCATATAGAATGATGGGCGTACGGCACAGATCCTGTAGAGATACTGTACAATACATTGTTATCAGATTTCCAGAATGCTTTCTGAAGGGAGAAAAATAAAGGCAGCTGGAGGCGAAGTCTCGCACCCTCAAAAGAGCAAGTCTGCTGGGTAAATTTATGGCATTGCAGTTTCAGTTAGAAGGGAGGTGGAGTCATCCACTGAAGAAAACATCTCTAAACCCTCAGAACAACCAATGGCAGTGTCTGTACAGGACTTGCCCACCTATTAACATTTTACAGCCGAGCAAAAATTAATTATATAACTCCAAAGACTTGCTGATTTTTCTGCAGTCAACAACCACGTCTCCGTTTCACAAAAACACCAACACAGCAATTCATTTTCTGATAGCAGATTAACACACAATTTATGACCATTAAAATGTGAAACTTCCAACAGAGGCACAAAAGCAGAACCTAAGTGGCCAAGAAACCAATGGCGAAGCGTTAAAAAAGATTCATAAAGTGGTGAGATCTATTGTGTAAGGGAGAGTGTACCTATAACTTTGAATAAATATGCAATAAAAATAATTAAACACTGACTGATGACTGCATAAAAATGCTAAAAATCAGTAGGTGTATACAAGACATGCATCTGGAAATTATGAGGGAAGTATGATTAAGTGATAGAAAATGGTCAAAATTACAAAAAGGTAGGGCTTAAAAGATCGTGTCAACATCTTACATAATCACCACCTCCCCTCTCTCTTACATGTGAGCGCACACGCATCTGTTGGGAAACAGAAAAACAGGAAGCTGGCATGCAGAAGTGTTGAGAGAGGATGGCATGGGTGGACTGTGGTTTTTAAAACATTTACTCTAGCGCAGAAACATAAAATAAATAAATAAATACAATATACTTAATGATAAACATATTAACTAAGATACTAGATTAGTCTGTGATGCTTGATTCAGTGAGAGGACCCTCACCTGTATAGACATCCCAGATTTTGATGCGGCCGTTGTTGAGGCCCGTGGCCAGTAGCAGCTGGTCCTGGCCGAACTTGAACCGATGCCATTCGATATTAACGCAGCGACTCTGCTTTTCGGGAACAGAAGAGCCGAATGCCAGGCCCCAAACAATGTCACCACAGTCGATGGTGTGCTCTCTGGGCTCACCTGGCAGCAGACTGCCTTCACTGTTCTGCCGGGAGAGTCGTCGAGGACCTGCACCGCTCGACCGATCTTCCTTTCTTACAGAACTATGGCAAGAGGAAGGGAAAGAGGAAAAAGTCATTGTGTTGTGTTGGTATGAGAATCATGTCTCTGCTTGATGCAAAACAGATAACAAATTCTCTTAAAGTTTATAAACAGCAAGAGGAATTTTACTTTTTAAATACATTATCTAGCATGTCTGTTGAAACAAGCTGCACATTTGAACTCTTAGGAATATTTGAACACTAAGTAAATTCCAAGCCTTAGAGATTGCAGAAGTGTTGCATCAACTTTGACCCATTTAACGTCACTTGGCCAGTGCATGAAACTCATCAAATAAGGTTCTGGAATCATTACAAGAGGTTATTGTGTGAATACAGAGCAGGCACTGCAGAACTGAAACAGCCTGGCATGTGTCAGCTGAAGCTTTTAATGGCACAGTGACTTCCTTTTGTTTTAGCATTAAAAGAATAGTTCACCCAAAAATGAAGATTCTGTCATAAAGTACATTCTAAAGCCAAATTAATAATAATAAAAAAATAAATAATAATAAAGACTAAAATAACCTACAAAAATGTGCCTTTGATTTTAATGCCACTGAAATACTATCACTATTTTTTTTATTTTTTAGTAAACTTTAAAGTTTTAGAAATGTTGCTGTGTTTTGTCACTATTATTAGTTGTTTTTTTTAATGTATATATAGTTATTCGTTTCAATATATTTCATTTTAATTTGTCATTTTATGACATCAACTCAACATTGTTTTAATGTTTTTAGTTAACTAGAACAACTCTGGTCAAGGTAATGCAAATGTATTTTCCCCAATTATTTCAGAATTATTTTAGTTCAATAATAACTATTCCGAATCTATAAATAAATTTAACTGCCAAATGATGTCCTTTCTGTGTACACCTACTAATAAAGTTACTACACTTCAACGTAGAATGACTTAAAATAGTTTTACAATACCATGGCTCTTTTATGGACATATGGAGAAACTGTTTGTTCCAACTATCGTAACTTCTGTTAAAGTTTTACTTGTTTTAAAGTTGTCTGCATGGTTCATGTTGCAATGCTATGTCTGGTATTTTTTTTTACAAAGAATACTAGCTTGAGCACGCACCAAGATCACAAGATAATTACTTTTTACAAGAACCCAGAAACACATTTAATATAATGACTGCCGAAGAAGTTGTTGGGTTGATCAATTTGTCCCCCACTCTTGCAGAAAAGTACAAGACCTAAGGCGAGACACTGCAGGTGAATAGGGTAAAAAAAATAACTAATAGTTATCGCCTTACTTACCCAGCTGATTGATTACATTGATAATTGCAAACATTTTTTGTATTACAAGTTTTCTAAAATCGCAGTCCTGCAGAGTTCAGCTCCAACCCTGAAAAAACAACTCACCTGCCTATAGCCTTAGTAATCCTGAAGACATTGATTAGCTTGTTCAGGTGTGTCTGATTAGGGTTGGAGCTGAACTCTGCAGGACTGCGGCTCTCTAGGACCGAACTTGCCTACCCCTGCACTAGTCTGAAAAAACACTATGAAAAACCAAAAAGGCCAAAATCTCAAATTTGACAGGTGCATGAAAAAACAGTGTTTTTTGCCTGCAGTGTCTCCCCTTAACACGAGCAAACAGGAGAGTAAACAAACAGCCCAAAAAGTCGCTCAGTTGGAGGCATGCAGCCAAAGGGCAATGACGTGAACCTCATAATGAGGACTTTGCATTCAGTACTGGACAATAGCTGGTTGGCAGGGCTGCGTGCTCAATGGCGGTGTCTCTATCCACACAGGGTAAGGTGAGATGATAACTGGTGGTCTATGCAACGCCACTGATTGCTAAACAAGCCCAAACACTGGGCACCACTGTGGCGTAGCCACCATGTGAAAGCCCAGAGGGCCAAACCAGACAACCAGCACACGCGCAGACTGCCTTTGTCAGTCGATCAACACACAAGCTGTATTGTAACAATTCACCATAGTGAGAAACAAAGACATCAGTGTGTATACTCACAAGCTGGCTAAGCATTTTTTCCATGGTACAAGTCTCACAATTCGATGCCCTTGAGACCAAGCGAAGTAAGAACCATCAGGTGCAAAAGCTACAGTCCAAGTCTCCCTTCCAGACTTCTGGTCAAAGGGAGCAACAGGAGGTATGAGTTCCCCGATGAACTTAGCTTTACCTGTTGCAACAGAAAGCACATGTTTAAGCCTTAATTTTTAGAAAACCCAAACTAGTTGGCAGACCAATTTTTGTTACTGTTTAACAGCAAACGTGCATGTATGACTTTATAGCCATCATTAAGTTAAATTGCTGTAACTGTATGTCTACCTACTTTCACAAATTAAAAACCTGTTAGATAAAAAAAAAAAAAAAGTAAACAAATAGCAACAGGAGGTATGAGTTCCCCGATGAACTTAGCTTTACCTGTTGCAACAGAAAGCACATGTTTAAGCCTTAATTTTTAGAAAACCCAAACTAGTTGGCAGACCAATTTTTGTTACTGTTTAACAGCAAACGTGCATGTATGACTTTATAGCCATCATTAAGTTAAATTGCTGTAACTGTATGTCTACCTACTTTCACAAATTAAAAACCTGTTAGATAAAAAAAAAAAAAAAAGTAAACAAATTAAATGGATAGTTCACCTAAAAATGATGATCGTTTTATTCGCCATCATGTTGTACCAAACCTGCAAGACTTTTTTTCCTTGCTGAACACAATTTATATTTTAAAGAATGTTGGTAACCAAACAGTTTTGGTTACCATTGACTACTATTGTATGGACAAAAATCCTCAGACATTTCTCAAAATATCTTCTTTTATGTTCCACTGAGGAAAGAAAGTCAATGCAAAACCATCTTTTGGTGAACCATCTTTTAAATTAATTTGTTTTTAATTGTACATTTTTAGACAAATACATTTTTTTATGTTGTGGATCATCTATTTTTGTGTTTCTAGCACTTTTTTGGCAAATAGTAACGTTATTGGTATTGATTTCAAAAGTGAATATGTAACAATTGGAATGTATAATACTTCATAGTAAAAAGTCAATGTATGTAGCATTCAGTGACAAAAAAAAAAGTAATTGGTTACCAGAAACAATGGAATAGATACTTGTCGCTAAGAGGATACAGACTAGTAGCAGGCAATATCTCATAACTGAATAGATACTAATCACTATATGAACACGTCCTGGATATTAAAATTTTAAAGCCAACACAAATCACATACAGCTTTTTTTTTTTTTCAGAAATTGTAAAGTTTATATAAATTAACACAAAGCATAAATGCGAAACGTGTAGCTGACATGGTGAATCACTGGTGTGGTGAGTCATTCACAGGGGTCTGGAGAAACAGCTGCTGACGGTTGGGGAGGTGTGTGGAAGCGCTCTGGGTGTGATAATTAAAGCACTAACAATAACTATGAAATATTCAAATAACTCGCAATATTTTAACGGTCAAAAGCGGCGTACGCATTTGTTTGAGTTCAATCTGCGTCTTAGCGACAATTGTGTCCTAATATGGCTGATATGGAGACACCACACAAACACTGGAATTATGAGTAACTTTAAGTCGCTTAAATTCATAGCTGCACAAATGTAAACACTCATTATATAGGATAACACACACGTTAAAAAAGGAACTAACGGTAAACAATAAGACCCTGCCCCCATGGAAAACAGAAACTCACCTATTTCATTTTCGTTGACAAAATCTGGGAAGCTTGCCATCTAAATCGAAGTGAGTCTCTTAAATCTGAATCTTCTTGGTTAACGAAATACAGGCGTTCAAATGAATGCGCTGAACAAACGGAAAAGGCTGTATGTCTGCGCGTGTCTCCGGCGAGTCAAATGCCTGGGAATGCGGAGCGTCTCACGTCGACGCAACGCCTGACTATATTTACAAACACGACTGTTAGCCAAAAATATTATATTTAAAGTTCAAATTGAGTTTCATAAAACTGATATTTAAAGAAAGAACGTGAGCCAGTAATAGTCTAGTTCCTTAAATCGCGTGGCGCTCGGCTTGAATATAGTGTATCGTAATGGCCGCGTGCCTCCTAACGATTCGAACGCACACACTGGTGGGCGGGATACTCTAGCGACGTCATAACGGTTGCCGGGGCGACGGAGGATCACCGATTTCTGATTCGCGGAAATCCGTTTACGCGTGACCTCTGATTGGCTGTTCTCTCGAGAATATGAATGGTATGGATTCGTGGTATACGTGCTTTAAAGGAGTGTAACGATGAAGCGCTAAATTAATCCAGTGCTGCAATTCAATTGTTTATCTCTGAAGGAGCAACAAAATCTCCAATTCGGTGATGGAATTGCTTGAAAGGTGTCAGGAATTTAATGTAAAATTTATTTAGTTTTATTTTTGGTCTGTTGTTCCTGTTAATGGTTCATGTCGTGATAAATCCCACTGAAGCATTTAGAGAACATAGAAAGTTTTGTTGCAGGGTTAAATATCAACGATTTGTAGTTCACAAACTCCTGTTGAAGATTCTCTGTAAAGTTACGATGAAAATGTAGATGTATTCAGGGTTATTTTAATAATTGTATTGTTATTCAGAATATACGTTATGAGAACATATCTATGTTCATTTTATTGGTTGCACATAAATAGGACTGCTTTTATTATAATACATTTATACATGTATATTATCTTATTATATTATAAAAATGCAAAATTGTTAATTCATACTGACATGACCATCACAGTGCAATTCATTGTCATTGTGAAGTGACGTGAAATATTGACTTAGAGGTGGTGAAATATAGTTAGAAAATTTGTATGCTAAATTTATAGTTGTGGGAGGAGGTTAAGATTGTTTCTAAAGTTTCTGGTTATGCAATAAGGCTCTTAAGGCCATGCTGTGTTGTGAATATAGTTAAAAGGGTGGCATGACACATATTAGATAGACTGTATTCACAAACAGCACAGCCTTGAGTGCCTTAATGCATTTATACAATGCGTAGTATGTTCAAATATTTTTTCTTCTGCTAATGGATGTTATGGTTTCATTTATATCAACAATATAACACGTGCCAGAACATTCTGTTAGCACAGTTCAGATAAACTACAGTTCTGTCTGTCTGTTCTCCTTGTTCTTTATATGTGGTTTCAGCTATTTGATTTTTTTTCTACTAAAAAGTTTATCTCTAATGCAAAATGTTGATTGAAAAAGAGTTCTGGAATAATGTTTCTGGGTCAAGAGAAATGCATGTTTATTTATTACCAGATCATTTTGTGTTAAGGAGGAAAACACCTCAAGGTCAACTTAGTGTGTCATAAAGATAAGTGTGTTAGATACAGGAGAGTTTATTTTTTTTTGCCACAGTGGCTCACTTGACGCTTTTATTTTGTCTTTGGCTGATAAGTGATGTGACCATGGAGTCGTTGAATAGGGCTTTGTGCCCGGTTTCCTAGTAATTCCAGGAATACCAGTTCACAGAGAGTTGATCAAGGGAAGGTCAATCAACTGTGTAATGAACCAAATATGGTAAATCATTTAATAGACAAACGTAAAAAACAAAAACAAAAATGCATCGAGGAAAAACACACCCATTATAAAGACATGTGCTGCCATCTACTGGTTGCATTTATATAGAACAGTGGTTTTCAAACCCTTTTTAATGCCATGAAACCACAAAATGGCATTTGACCTGTGTGTGCGTGCGCGTATACATATATATATACACACACGCGCACACACACACACATATATATGCATACTCATTTGATCAAAAATTAAGTTAAAAAAATAATATATTATTACATTTCAAAATAACTGTTTTAATATATTTTAAAATAGTTTATTCCTTTGATGGCAAAGCTGAATTTTCAGCAGCAAAGATCCTTTAGAAAAAATTCTAATATGCAGATTTGGTGCTTAGATATCTTAGATGCTTATAAGCTATCTATGGTTAGGACATGGTTAGACAGAGTACAACAATTTTATTATTTATTCCAATAGCTAATAAACGTCTGCATTGTAAGAAAAGTCCAGAACTTGAAATAGCGATGTGGAACAATAACATTGATTTTGGACAAGTAGACAAAGAGTCAGTTTAATTTGTTTGAGAATCATTCTTCAGAAGAAAGTAAGGGGACAGAAATAATGGCTAAATATTTCATATAAAAAAAATTGACAATTTACTCCCTTCTAATTCAGTATAAATAGTACATTCCACTAATTGTTAAGAGGCGCTCAAACTCTTGTGGCTCATACACAACACTCTCTGAACCCATCTGCCAGTGATTTCAGCCCTATCTGTCCCATACAAAAACCAAAGATGGAAAAAGGTATCTTGATCACACAAGCACATGTGATCAAGAAAAGGAACTTGGCTACATACTGAAGGAGATCAGCCACACAGCCCTTGAATTCTTTCATATCAACCTCACGACGGGTAAACAGATGGTGCTACCTTGCCTATTAAAGAAGCCTCTGCGCTAACAAATTTTCAGTTTGAGTTGTGCTTTTAGCAGAAAGTGAAATCAAAGCAAGTTCCCTGAGAGGATAAAATATGTTAACAAGCAGGACGGAAGGGAAAATCTCACACAGTCATGCCCGTGAATCACAGACGACAACGGTACAAGCTGGAAACATGGGCCCTGTGCTGTATGCGTTATTTCTCTCAACAAGGTTTTGCCCTTACAAAACCTTTGTTCTTTCAATTCATATTTTCAAAACAGATTACAGACTTGTTTTTTTTGTGCCATCAATAAAGATCTGGAAAAAACTAAAGAAATCATGCAAATATGCACGCATCAGCACATATTTCATAATGGCGATTACACTTCACAGAACGTGATTAGGTGGTATACATTAATGATGCTTATTAATACCTATATAATTTGTAATAATGGCAAAAATCAATCACATATTGATGTGACATAAACATGACTTCATATACATAATGCCCTTTAAATAAAACTAGCAAGCTCCTATAGTCATATCGGTAGATTTCAGGAGCTTGAAGTGTATCAGTAACATGGTGGAATCCAAAAAGCCTAGACATATAATACCGTGCTAGACGGTTTCAAACTGACAGATTTAACTGTTGGACAATTTGATGTACATAAAATGCATACAAACAAACATCAATGTCACACAGTGTCCTCCAATTGGCTACTTCACACTGAATCAATACTGGGATGCACAACCCTAAAAGAAACATAATGGCACATTCTTATTGGTGGATCACAATTAGATCTCTGACCTTATGACACAGTCACGTGACCTACTTGGAAGCACAGAGTTAGGGTAAATCATTCAGTGTGATTTGCAAAAAAAGCAAAGCACACAGCAGCGTTTTGGTTGGTTCAAGGACAGTATGATTCAAACTGTTCTATGTCAGTTCTGTTTGTTGCGAAGATTGAAAAAAAAAAAAAAACACGTCTAGATGACAACTATACTGACTCAATCAATCTAATCACTTTTCACCAAGAAACAGTTTTAAAAAAGTATTTCAATATTTTATAAAACTGATATGGCAGTGCAAACATGAGAAGCAGGCAAACTTGATTTGCCTTTCTTTTTTGTGTAAAAATGACTGAAATCAAATTTTGGCATGGAGGATGTATTACATAGAAAGTGTGCATTGCCTTACTCTTAAAGGAGGGCATCTCATCTGAATGAACTATTGGTTTTGATTTAACTGTATGAAAAAGTAGTATGGAACTGGACTATTCAGCACTCTAAAAATCACACCAGACTAAATGGACACCTGAATAATGATTTCTTAATAGCAACGATAAAGAAAGGTTTCTGAGTACATTCTTAGAGGAAATGCCTTTGATGTTTAATGTGCAGATTAGACTCTGAAAGTCCATTAAAAATAAGAAATGAGTTATATACTAATGTGCTGAAATGACTGACCATTGATTGTGGACAGTAATAAACAAATCATTTGCCTCTTTTCAAATGGTGTCAAGTCATATCAAATATAAGTGGGGAAATAAAATTCCTCAGGTAAATTATATATATTTTAAACAAACATAAAGGGAATTTCTTTCCAAATGATTATGGATAAAAAGAAAAAATACATGGCTGGAAATCAGTACTATACCTGTTGAGTTTTACATATGAAACCAAATATTAACAAACAGTTACAATACAATAATTATAATAGTAATCAAATGTAGGTAACAATAATCTCAGGCTCGCAAAAGGCTGCTACAAAATGATCGTACAGTCCTGCCTCGGCTGGTCTGGGGTGGGCTGTTCCTCTGGAGTCTGCGATTGCCTGGCACTGAGCTAAATACCAGAGCCACTGAGATAAGGAGCTATCAGCCATGGGTCATTCTGAGGTCACCATGGAAACCCTAATTTCCCAAGAGCACAGAGGGATCTGGAACGAAATTAGCAAGAGGTTTGTTACTTCTAGATATAATGGGGATTTTCCTTTGCTATTGGAGCAAATGAAAACATAAAAAATTACATTTGTTTTAGTGTTTGTTCACCAATATAGAAGTTAAGTGAGATTAAATGAGAACACGAATATGAATGAGATCAATCAGTATTATTGATTATAAAAGCCTCTCTAGTGGGTTTAGAAAATACAAAAGGATACAATAGGAAAGTGGTTCAATCACTGCATGAGTCGAGCAAAATATTATGCACGTTTCTTCAAAGCGTAATAAAATAACTATCTTTGAAAAAAAGTGCATAAAAATGTTTAAAATAATGTTTATAAACCATATATAATTAATAAAGTTGCTTAAACAATTAGAAAAAAAAACAGCATCAGCATATGTATAGTTTAATACAAATGACCGAAAACCAATCACAAAGGAGCCAATCGTCTAAGCTGACTTTCTTCATCTAGAAAGACACACCGACTTCCAAAATTAAGCAGGTATTTACTCCAAAGTAGTGCTGGACAATTAACTGAATTCATAATATGGACTTTTTCAATTATTAAAGGCTGCTAAATAAATATTATAATATTATTATAAATTATTATAAATATTATAATACCACCCCCCATACAACATACAAAAAACATACATACATAGATATCTGGAGCCAGTATTTTTGTAATTTAAATTAATATATATATATATATATATATATAAATAAATGTATATATTTATTAAATATATGCATGTATGAGTGTATTTATATATACATATAAATATATACAGTACACACACACACATATACATATGTATTTATTTATTATGTAAACAAACTTTTATTTTGGTTGCGATGAATCAATTTGACAGCCCACTCTAACTTTGTAGAGTTTATTGCGGAGACTGCTGAAAATATTAATATTTCAGCAATCTCAGCAATGAAAACTACCCAAGCAAATATACTTTCAATTACCCAGAAATGTAAAGAAAAAATGGCTTGGAACATTGGAGAGAAAGTCTTACCACATGGGTTTCCTTCCACATCATCTAGGAGGTTGGCAGTGGAGTTGGCTGTAAGTGCAGTCAAAGTAAACAGTCGACACTAAATTTACTCAACTGAACTGAACCGAAGTTACTGTGCCAAGAACCATAAATAACATTTGCTGGGGAATTCACATCCTTCTGAACACAAAACAGGGGAGCCACTGAGTTTAACAATAAAAAAACAGCATCACAACTAACGCTATATCTATAAATATTTCACATTCCTTTAGCTTCCCCATCTGTGTCTTAATTTCTATTTCATGCTTGCTCTAAAAATATTCAGATTTCTCATAGTATTTTATTTTGTAAGCTCATGCTGTATTGAATTCAGCTAACATGGTTCTGGCACATTTTGAAGGATATGAATGATGCCGTAGCAACGTTCTTCTTTTAGACTTCCTCCGCTTTGTCTTCTCTGAGAACCCTCTGGCAATTTCAAACAGCTTTTTCCTGGTTGCTGTAGATGAGATTGCACCAAAAATCTTAATGTCCTGTAAAATCCTGAATACACAATTATCTTCCAGTGAACTGGGGTGTTTTAGACAAGTCCCTTACATTTCCCCATGTGCTTTAGCTTGTCTCTAAACAGAGCGTCATCTGAGACTGCTGTACAGGCCTCTACCGATCCGGAAGCATAGTGGTCACCTGTGTTTCCAGGTAAAAAAGAAAAGCATCTTGATGTCTATAGCACAAATGTTGCAAAATGGGTCGCATGTTAATTTTATACATTTTAAACAGGTTGTACACAATCTACTACATGCCTTTTGTCAACTGATTGATATAACAGTTTTTTTTAGCAATTGAAAGACCCTGAAGTTCCCCTTCAGGTCCTGGTATGCATGTCTTTTTGCTGTGAAATCTTTACTGATTTTTATAAAGTAAACATAAGAATAACTTTTATTTTGTTAGTAATATTTAAAAAAAAACACTGAAGCAACTTAGGTTTGATTATCCATAGATTTTTTTAATCATGTTAAAATATGAGGATCAAATATGATAAAATAGGCTTTTGAGGAACATTTATTTGTACATCTCTCAATCATCATTGTGTTTTATTGCAGCACGTGTATTGCTCCCCTCAATAAAAACTAGAGATCTTTGATCATTAAACTAAGCATGTAAATATTATTTTACTACATTATTAGGAGATACAGAATGACAACTGATGCAAGTTTTCTGCTATACTGTTACATAGATCTCATTAATTTACATTACAAGCTAATAGGATTTCATCATAAACTTTCATTTTAAAAATTAGATTTTTCTGATTATCATTTCATGTGTCAGGCTTTGGAGGGCTTAAATATTGAGGACTGGGGGTTTTGAAATGCAAATTTTGCATATGCACAGAGACACGCACACACACCGTTCAGGTGAATGATATCTACCTGTGGAGTTCTCCATGCTAGCTGATGAATGACTGGATTTGGATTTCTTTGACTCGTATTTCAATCGATCTACAACACAGAAGGCAGGTATTATGGAAGGAAAACCATGTCTTTGACATTTGGCATTCAATGAGGATATGAGATCATCCAATGAGGACTGTTCAAGTGTAAAAGCACAAAATGTGCATGACAGAGCATAACTAAATCTCGCTGTGAGAAATAGACGCTGTTAATGGCCTTGGAGAGAAACTGAAACAGTCAACGTTCACAGCCGGGTTGTGTAAATTAGCATAAGAATTGACTCTTCAGGATTTGTGTAGGTGGAACTGTGAAAGGAGGGGAAGTGGAGTATGCCAGAAACTGCTCATTGTCCCATTTAGCATGTGGGTGAGCGTCTTCCTACCTCTTTCCAATGCAATGAGGAACTCTCGGTTCCTTTGCAGCTCCTTCATGAACTCCTCGTTCTGCAGGTAGAGAGCAATACGCTCATCCTCCAAATATTGCTTCAGTTTGCGTTCCTGCTCTGAAGTGCCGCCTGTTTCCGCGGCGGCTGCCACAGTGGGGACCTTCTGGGGTACTGAGGAGGAGGAGGAGGAAGAGGGTTCGGAGATGCTACTCTGAGAGCCCTGCAGAATATTGAAGGGATATGTAAAATTAGACTAGTTTTTAAAGCAAACTTTAAAAACAGGTTGTTTTAGCACAGTTCCCCACAGTCAGAATTTCATAAACAAACACAGTAAAACATTTCACAAAATAGTCTACGGTCATGAGGTTAATTTTGTTTTTTAAAAAATACAGTTCTCCAACTAACAGTTTCATCCCATCATACACAAAATATTTTAATATCTATATTTTAATTATATGAATATCTGAATTAATATTTAAAGAATATTTAAACTCCAAATCCAAAGAAAAATGATTTTGCTTATAGTAGTATTTTTAACTCTTCAGATTTCTTTTTGCGTTGTTTAAATTATCATCATGAATCAAGCATATTTTCCAACAAAATCTGCATTACCATATTTCTGATAATTTTAGTACTACCATAAAGGTAATTTTATATGATTTTGATGAATAGTATAAAATACTATATGCTATGGAATACTATATAATTTAATAATTTTTTCCCATTATGGTAATGTAAAAGAGAACTGTTCACACTATGTTAATGGGATGGAAATATGCTTAAAACAGGCTTTGTTTGATTATTTTTTATTTATTTTTTAGATAAAATATGATCCATACATGTTGAGAGGAGATTCATTCTAATAAAAACACACATTGTTAAAGTGAGAAACCTAACATGATTAATGTCATGTTGCCTCAAATACCAAATACAATGCTTTATGTATGAATGATCAGTATATGCAGGATGACTGTATATGTTTAGGGTGCTCCCATCAGGATTTTTGGAGCTGATCACCGATCACAGGAAGAGCAGTATTTGCCGATACGATCACTGATACGGATCTTTTTGAAGCCTTCTTTTTATCATGTAGAATTATTTATAGTGATGCTCCAGTCAGGATTTTTACAGACATTCATACAGGCATTTTTCTTTAGACATTTTTCAAAAATATATAATTATCTCACCTAAATGTTTGATCATGCAGTGCATTTTTGTTTGTACAATGGGGCAATTGTTGCACAATAGCTTACGCTCAGCACAAGCCTGATTTTGTGAGCTGTATGTGAGGCGGCCTTATGTGTGTGTGCTTTGAGTGTATATGAGCTCACCGTCTCTAGGAGAGCACGCGAGTGCTGAATGGTTTAAACACTAGCTAGACTTAAAAATAAATGCAAATTATAAACTTTAGTGACGATGCGACCAGGGCTGGATTGGTAATCGGGCATACCGGGCATTTTCCCGGTGGGCCGACGCACTTAAGGGGCCGACAGAATGTTGTTGTTTTTTTTGCCGAGGACCATCACGCAGGGACAGCGAGCAGCCAGTGGCCCATTGGTTTGTCTCCTGTATTGATAGCGTAAACATCCAATCATAATGCGCTATAGACGGAGCGATTAAGTATTTTGCTCCGCCTATATAAAGATCGCTTCACTCCAACTTCTTCCTCGTCGGCTTTT
>NW_015625590.1:583136-589539 GCF_001515625.1 Sinocyclocheilus rhinocerous | reverse complement strand
ATATATATATATATATATATATATATATATCTCGAAGTGTTGGTGGGCCGCTTGGACCAAAAAATGCCAGGGCCGATTTTTTGTCCCAGTCCAGCCCTGGATGCGACACTCCCTTTATTGTGCAAGTGACATTTCCTGTGTCATGTGTAGTGTGCAGCTCACTTATAGTGCAGATGCAATGTGGTGATTTGAAGCCAATTGCATTTGGGATAGGGATTTTGATAGGGAAAGAGAGAGCGTGCGGTGATTCACTCATGCTGTTTGTGAAATTACGTCTCACAGAAAGCTTTTAAATTACTTTGTAAGTTATTTACTGAAGAAATATGAATTGTACCTCAAGCATTATAATTATTTTACCCTCGCCAGACAGAGATTGAGACGCGGCCACTGCACGTCATGCCAAACCTTTCACGGCAGGCATGTCGTCAGCTTGAGATCGGTTTATGAGATCGGCCTTTATAGAAGCCGCCGATCAAACTTCCCAAAACAATTATCGGCCGATAGCGATCAGTAGCCGATCAATCGGAGCACCCCTAGTATATGTACAATAGAACAAGGATGCCATTATAGTTCAATTAGCCATTCAGAAAGCATGATATGGCATAAGATCTTAAAAGCAACTGCACAATGGCCTCCCTGCTGCACTTCAGTATTGCATAAGCTTGTTTTAATGATCAAACTCCTGGAACTCATTGAACTATTAATGGTTCTTTAATATCATTGAAAAAGAAAAAAGAGCTGGAGCAAAATCAAGTACATTTTGTATAAAACAAGTTAAATACAATTTAAAATAACTGCTTTCTTTTTTAAAGTATTTTAAACTAATTTATTCCTTTGATGACAAAGTTGAATTTTACTTCAGTGTCACATGATTCTTCAGAAATCACTTACTATTATGTTGAAAAAAGTTGCTGCTCAATATTTTTTGGAAAGTGTGATACATTTTTTTTTCAGGATTTAACTCTCTGATTAACAGACAGTTCAAAATAACAATTAATTTGAAATAGAAATATTCTGTTACACTGTAAATATCTCTGTGGTCACTTTTGATCAATTTAATGCATCCTTGCTGAATAAAGGTATTAATTTCTAATAATTTCTCAAAATATTACTTAATATCTCAAAATTAAATAAATAAATGAAAAATAGCAATCTTACCGAATTTAGCCATTTCTGCAGTACATGATAAATGCTCACCTGTACACTGTCCAACTGTTGGGGCAAGATTCGCAGGAAGTCGTCAGGCAGATTGCCAAGTAACGGTGGGTTCCAGTTTTTGTAACCTTGCACTTGTCTGTGTCCAGGAGGAGGTTGGGCCTCAAATCTGAAAGATAACAGAACCCAGTGACACTGACAACTCTCAGTACTCACATCAGAGTTATAATACAATTACAGATTAAATTTCAGATTACACATAATTCATTTACAGATGTGTCTAACCTTTTTAATGTTTGTGAATTCATGGGTATTATTATCCGTACTATAAATGGAATTACATGCACATTGTATATTAAACCACATACACAAGGATCGCCAAGAATTGCAGTTAGGTTAATGAACACCAGGGGGCATCATTTAGAGAATGTGACTAAAATGAATAAGGATCTTGAGACCCATGATGACCCTATTACATGTTTCATGTAATTAAACTAATGTTTCAGTAATTCATTTAAAACTGCTCTCAAACTCATTTTTTTGTGGAAAATGGAAAGAAAGATAAGTCAAGAACATCAAAGTGCTTTTTATAACCTGGGTGGAGGAACAGGAGGAGCATCCGGATATTTCCTGTCATATATGTGCATGTCATATGTTGGTGGCGAGTAGACAGGGGGCGGCTCTTCGTCTGAGCTGTCTGGCTCAAGGGTCCGCTCAAGAATCTGGTAAAAGCACAAGAGAAAACAAATGCAAGTAGCAGTAACATTAAACTTTTAGCGCGAAAAAAAGACCAAATTATATTTCTATTGCACAGATCCATTCACATATTTAATAGTGGCCAGCTGATAAAACCGTTAATTGTAGAAGGAATGTAAAAAAACACTGGTTCTTTGGTAAGTTGACAATTAAATAAAACTAGACTAATCTTTGCTATCGCTTTAATTTAATTTGCTCATAATTAAATTAAATCAAATTACTGCTATTAGCATTAGCTAGTGAAATTCTGGTATCATGACATTTAACAATTCTAATTTATCTTCTGTACACGATGTAATGAATACTATTTTTTCTTTATTTTTATTGTATCTCAGATCAATGTTTGCTCTGATTTTCATATAAACAGAACATATAGCAGAGTCAACATGTCCAAACTGATACTAAAATAAAAATTACAAATGAAAAAAAAAAAAAGCCTAACATCTTTACTTGAAAGACATTCTTTTAATTTAATTGTTTAATTGTAAATAAAATAATAATTGTACTTTTTATTGGTTAATATTTGCTGAAATTTTCATACAAACTGCATATGCAGTACAGCATGCGTACATATTGTTTTAAGATATTCAAGTTGACATTAAAACAAAAAATAACTAAAAATGTAATGTCTTTAAAAGCCATTGTTTTAATTAATTGGTTAATATTTGAATAAAAATTACATTAAATTCAATTAAACAGAATATTAAATAAAAAAATTAATTATTACATTTAATTAAATGTAGGCTATATATTAGACATCTGTATCAGCTATCATTTTTTTTATTGTATTTTTGGGCAATGTTTGCTGTGATTTTCATACTAATAGCATATGCAGTACAGTACATACTGTTTTCAACACATCCCCATCTAAACATAATATTATAAATAATGCAAGAGAAAAAAAATACACCAATGGGGAATGTCCTTAAAAGCGAAGAATCATGGCAGAACGTATAAACAAAATGCACTGCAGTTTATGCTTCACTTAGGATCACATCAAAGTCTAATGGCAGAGCATCTCCACTGGGCCATGAAGCAGATGGTTATGGAGACACAGACAGATTGTAATGTTTCTCAGATCCATCTCGGGGCCCAGTACTGACACACTTTCTTATCCGAGCAGTCAGGTGTAAGAGGATTGTGGGTGAAAAACATATTGATTACTACACCCCACTTAAAATAATGTGTGAATGAATGCAACAAAACTTAGCTTCAATTTCAGTCTGTTTCTGATGCAAAAACTATGGTATGACTAAAGAAAACTTATATAATAAACACTAATATAGAGCATAAGCTGTATGGACCATTTTTTTTAATGTATATATATTAAAATGTCACTTTTTGTCTTCCACTGAAAAAATGCGATAATATGTGCAATAAGTGTTACAACAAGTACTTTAAAAGACACTGACCTCTGCTGGGATGCTGTCGTCTGAGTCCGAACTGTCATCTGAGCCTTGTCCATCAATGCTCATCTGCAGGAGTTGGTCGATGGTGGCATCCACAGCCCCATTATTGGAGCGCAGTACGCACTCGATCACCTCATAGTCCATGCTAGGGAACATGGTTTTAAAGTCCTCCATGGCCTGGTTGAACTCCAGCCGTCGAACTTGCCGGTTGGGCCTGGAGTTGTTGAGCTCACCTGTAGCCGAGCCCCCACCATCCCGAGACCCTCCATTACTGCTGCTGCGTCGGAAAAGGCTGGTCATCCTACAGGTAGACCTGTTTTCTTACCCGACCAATGATGCCACGCGGGAAATGTTGGCGCCTACTTCCGCCTGAAGTCTCCCACAAAATATATCTGTCCGCCTCACTTGTTTCTTTGGTTTCTGGAACTATTAAAGTTCACTTTTTCATCATTCCGAATACAATCTAGTCCACTGGAGCGAGAGAAATCCTTTCTTTCTCTTCTTCTGCTTATTAAGCTGCATCCAACACGACAGTACGGAGTCGCCGACACGATGGAAGTAGACAGTCTGGTCTTGAGCGCTCTAGCTTTGAGTCCGACTGTGCGATCTCCCCATTAGCTCTGCTCAAAATGAAAACAAATACACAGACAAGCTGTTAAAAAGACAGGGTTCGAGATCATACAGTTCATTATAAAAACCTTTGACTGCCAAACATCAACCGCTTAATGGTCTGACTCTGAACTCAAGCTTCTCATTGGCTCGTTCTGAAGACTACCCAGCCTGTATTTAGTCCACACACGGTGCTACAAAGTCATCTATCTCTAAGAGACAGACATAATGACATCCGCAGCTATAATGACACAGGCAGAAATAAGCAGACGAAAGAGGAGGAAGCAAAAAAAAAAAAAACAAAGCTAGCGAGTGGAGTCGAATTATAGGTTAGGAAATAAAAACAAGTGTGAGAAATCCAGGAGCTGGATGACAGAAATGATATCCAAACACTACATATGGAAAGGCATCATTATACTAAAGTCGAGATTAAGGAACAGTTTTGTGACAGACCAGTCAGGCCTAGAGGTCGACCGATTGATCGGCCGGTCGATTTTTTCAGCCGGTCGATTAATTGGCCGATTTTTGGCATTTTTTAATTAATCGGCATCGGCCGATTGTGCTGCAAATTAGGCCGATTTATAGGCAGGCGCATCTGTGGGCAGCTAAGCGTTGTTGCGGAACACCGGAGAATCTCTCTCTGGCTGCGTGAAACGGAGCAACTCACACTCTGCAGCCGCTTCTTGTTCACACACAGCTTCAGCTAATGATGGCAGGGCAAAACAGATTGTTTCTAAAGCGTAATTACGTTTTACCCTACTAGAATTGATGCCGGAACGTTATCATATTCATAAGTGCAAGTCATTTGCATGTGAAAGTAGAAACATATGCAATTCAGACGAAACTTCTGGGCTGATTATAACGTGCACGATAACTTTCCTCATGAAATGTGTGTGTAGGTCCGACAATAGCATCCACGATGTCATCGCTAGTGGCCAATGCACTCTTAAGCAGTTATGAGCAGCAGGCTGTGTAATATGTGTGAACTCTTTTATTTTTGTTATCACTTGGCCATTTGACTTATAGAAGTGTCCAGTGTTTCCCATACATTTAGTTATTGCTTCGTTGAATAAACTGATCACTGCACGTTTCAAAATTAAAATGCAGCGCGGGTGTTTTTATATGAATGTATCTGTGAAAAGAACCGACCGGCTTCAGAAAAGCTTCTATGTCATTTTCATTTCTCTTTCCTGTAATGCCTGATAAAGTAGCGCTTATCTGATTACAGCCGTTACCGGGGAAACCGCCATATCTCTATCGGCATCGGCCAGTGAAAAACCCATATCGGTCGACCTCTAGTCAGGCCAATAGGTAGCCTATGATTTGTACTTGCCCTGCCAACATTTTCAGTGGCCCGACCAAACAGTTTTATTTGCAATAACAGCTGTAAATAATACAGCTATAAAGACAAAGTACTATAAATTCATAAATTCATGTACACTGCAGTAGTGTTCAAAAGTTTGAGGTTGGTAAGATTTTTTAATGTTTTTGAAAAAAGTCTCTTATGCTCACCAAGCTGCATTTATTTGATCAAAAACACAGTAAAAATAGTAATACTGTGAAATATTATTAAAAATGTAAATATCTGTTTTTTATATTTTAATATATTTTAAAATCGAATTTATTAGTCATGGCAAAGCTGAATTTTCAGCAGCCATTACTTCAGTCTTCAGTGTCACATGGTCCTTCAGAAATCATTCTAATATGTCGAATTCAAACTCATTAAACAGTTTGTGGAAACAGTGATACTTTTTTTCAGGATGTTTTGATAAATAGACAGTTCAAAGGAACATAATTTATTCAAAATATTTAACAATGTAAAAGTATTTACTAGCACTTTTGATCAATTTAATGCATCCTTGCTGAAATAAAGTTTTAATTTCTTTAAATTAAGTGCATAATGGAATATATTCTTGCAATTTCAACAAAACCCTTATCTATATTAGCCAGCAACATACTATGACCTTATTTGCTAACATATATATTTAAACATTTACAACTGAAAGGTATAAAAAATAAACATCATCAATAAATATAGTATTCAGTTTTGTTGCTGCCGTGTGTTTTGAGTTTGAGCTCCGTCAAGTTAATTCTTTGTCGTCTAATTTTTTATCTTAAAATCAATTTTATACACCATAATTTTCGTTTCTATAACGTGTGAATATATCCCCTATCGTATTCTACAACAAAAACAATCAGAGCGCCTTGTTATCACTAGTTTTATTTTGATTTCCCGAGTCCGCTATTAGCAAATAGCCCGCTAGCATCGCCAGCGTGGTTGCCGCTAATCTCGCTTACATTACTAATACTCTATTCACACACATTACCATTGTTTTACTCACTGTTACTTGCTTTAATGGCGGATGTGTGTCTACCTTTGAGTGCAGGTGAGGACACGTTCAAGCTGCATTCGGTGCAGCTCGAGCTGGAAACATCCCAGGCTGACGCTCACAAGTCCGAGGTAAGTATACAGC
>NW_015625590.1:576691-582774 GCF_001515625.1 Sinocyclocheilus rhinocerous | reverse complement strand
CATTTGCAAGTCTGTGAGAAACACTGGTGTCTGTCAGCAAACATAAACAAAAAGCATGCTTCAGAACTGTTTTGAGAAGGTGCTTAAGTTTTGAGCCATGAATTATTACTCTGAATTAGGCTACTACTACTATTACTATTTTGTATCCTGCAATAATCATTTACTCAAACTCACTTTTATGAGATGAAGGGGAAGAAGAAAAAAGAAAATCGGCCAAACATATCGGCCAAAAAAATCGTCATCATATATCGGCCGCCCTGATTTCTAAATATCGGCATCGGCCAGTGAAAAACCCATATCGGTCGACCTCTAGTCAGGCCAATAGGTAGCCTATGATTTGTACTTGCCCTGCCAACATTTTCAGTGGCCCGACCAAACAGTTTTATTTGCAATAACAGCTGTAAATAATACAGCTATAAAGACAAAGTACTATAAATTCATAAATTCATGTACACTGCAGTAGTGTTCAAAAGTTTGAGGTTGGTAAGATTTTTTAATGTTTTTGAAAAAAGTCTCTTATGCTCACCAAGCTGCATTTATTTGATCAAAAACACAGTAAAAACAGTAATATTGTGAAATATTATTAAAAATGTAAATATCTGTTTTTTATATTTTAATATATTTTAAAATCGAATTTATTAGTCATGGCAAAGCTGAATTTTCAGCAGCCATTACTTCAGTCTTCAGTGTCACATGGTCCTTCAGAAATCATTCTAATATGTCGAATTCAAACTCATTAAACAGTTTGTGGAAACAGTGATACTTTTTTTCAGGATGTTTTGATAAATAGACAGTTCAAAGGAACATAATTTATTCAAAATATTTAACAATGTAAAAGTATTTACTAGCACTTTTGATCAATTTAATGCATCCTTGCTGAAATAAAGTTTTAATTTCTTTAAATTAAGTGCATAATGGAATATATTCTTGCAATTTCAACAAAACCCTTATCTATATTAGCCAGCAACATACTATGACCTTATTTGCTAACATATATATTTAAACATTTACAACTGAAAGGTATAAAAAATAAACATCATCAATAAATATAGTATTCAGTTTTGTTGCTGCCGTGTGTTTTGAGTTTGAGCTCCGTCAAGTTAATTCTTTGTCGTCTAATTTTTTATCTTAAAATCAATTTTATACACCATAATTTTCGTTTCTATAACGTGTGAATATATCCCCTATCGTATTCTACAACAAAAACAATCAGAGCGCCTTGTTATCACTAGTTCTATTTTTGACTTCCAGAGTCCGCTATTAGCATATAGCCCACTATTGACAGTCACCACTGATAAGCTACCACTAAATATTGTAGAAACTTAATTTGCTGTAAAGTTGCTTTGCAATGATTTGTATCGTGAAAAGCGCTGTACAAATAAACTTGACTTGACTTGACTTGACAAAGCAGTCTTGATCCAGTAGATCTACTGGACAGTTCCATTATCTGGCCTGAACTCTTCCAGACTGGCCCCATAGGGCATATGTTATCACATAACATCAGTTCAGCTCCAGTAACAGCACTAGCTTGGCCGGATTAGAACTAGTCAGTGTCTATGAAACCAACCATAACTAGTGATTTACGTGAGTTAAACCAACCGTAACTGAGCAGCCATAACTAGTGGAATGGTCTCCACTCAATAGACTAGATCAGGGGTCACCAAACTCTGTCCTGGAGGGCCGGTGTCCTGCAGAGTCGGATTGCATCGGCTGTGGGGATGAAGACGACAACTCCCATGATTCCACACTCTGTCACGGCGGCATCAAACTACGCCTTTGCCTCTTTGTTTATTTTGAATACGCGCCCTCTAGCGGCGAAAATTACATATTGTGCCTTTAATTTCAGAAAAATGTGCGATTAATTTGTTAATTTTTTTAAATCGATTGACAGCTATATACACACACACACACACACACACACACACAGATAGATAGAGATTTTATATTTATTTATTAAATTTAATACATTTGTTTAAAAATGATTTAAAATGTATAAATGTATAAAATAATTTCATAAATAATGATAAAACATTTTTAATCATCCAAAAACTTTTATTTCAAGGTTTAAAATAAAAAATTTTTTTAAAAGAAACATCAATTATTGTCAAATAGCAAATCTTATTTTAAAATGCAAATGCATTAATTTACCTTTTTTGGACTACGTAATACTTGACCATCCTCAGGCCTCAGTCTTCTTCACATCTAGTGGTCCAAAGTTTTCCATATATCTGCTTTCAGTTATGATGCGAAACAGGAATGCTTAAAAATGTGCAAGTCTGCAGAGCACGGCTGCAACTTTGCTGTGATGTTCTGGGATCTCATATGGCTGCCTCCTTAGTTGCCCCATTTCCACCCTCCTTTTCTCTCCCCTCTCAGTACAGGGCAGAGAAATCTCTGCTTCGGTGAAACAATGCACACAGCCGAGCCCGAGCCAAGCCCACATGGCACTGCCAGGACCCAGCACCCCTCACCAGCCTCTCGTTGGCATGGAGACATTTTGTGATGTAAACAGGATGCTTCGCCGTGCACTGATATGAAAGTGTATGCACGCCTGCAGGGATGCACGGTTTAATGCTCGAGGAAAAATTGTAATCGTGGACAATTTCAGTGGCTTGAGTATTGTGTTCAAAAGGTATTGTTTTAGTTCCCTACTGAACCAAGCTCCTATTTTGCATCTACTTAGTCATTCGGGTTAGACGCTGCGATGCCTTGACGACGCACAACAAGAAAGGTCACCGAAACAAGAGTGGCTTTCTAAGAGCATGACCTATTTGGCTAGGAGTAATGGCAACTCAGAAAAATAAGTCGAGGAGAACTGTGATTTCTGGAAAATCCTTGGTCTAGGATATGTTTAAGAGTTTATTATAGTGCTTTCAGGCAATGCTGTGTTGATATTACTTAAAACATGCTAATTCAGGGTAACCCCTAAAATTTGACTTCTAAAATAATCTGCCTGAACCGCTGAACATACAAACATTTTTCTGATTATAAATTACATAAGCATTCTTTATAAAAGAATAAAAAAGTCTGAAAATCTCCTATTGACTTTCATTTTTTAAAATGTTTACCAGCAACAGCATTTAAAATGTAACCAACAGTGGTGATGTCATCATACTATTTGCATACTGAATTATGATTGTTATTGACTTTCTTGCATTTGCTACTGTTGAATGAATGAATGAATGAATGATGCATTTATATAGCGCTTTATTGTGCATTGTTGTACACCCAAAGCGCTTTACAATCATGTGGGGGGTCTCTCCTCAACCACCACCAGTGTGCAGCATCCACTTGGATAATGCGACGGCAGCCACAGGACAACAGCGCCAGTGCGCTCACCACACACCAGCTACAGGTGGAGAGGAGAGAAAGTCATAGAGCCAATCAAGTGGTTGGGGATTATTAGGAGGCTATGATTGACAAGGGCCAGGGGGGCAATTTGGCCAGGTGTCTCCCATCCAGGTACTGACCAGGCTCAACCCTGCTTAGCTTCAGTGAGCAACCAGTCTTGGGCTGCAGGGTGATATGGCTGTGGCAATACTGTGGCAATTTGAGCATACTGTTCAAAAGTTTGGTGCCAGTATTTTTGTTTTTATTATAAATTAATACATTTATTCAGCAAGCATGCATTAAATTGATCAAAAGTGACAGTTAAGACATAGCTACAAAAAAAAATTATTCTATATTCACAATTTTCAAGAAACAACTGAAAACTCTTCCGTGAGCATCTAACTGCCTCATAATAATAATAATAATAATAATAATAATAAAACGCTATGCCTTCACGTTTTCTGTTCTCTTATTGTCCTATCTTTTTACTTTGAACAATGACTGAAACCTTGTATAACGGACACTTCTTGTGTTTATTGCCATCTTATGATAAATCGCTTGTTGTATTCCTCAACTGTAAGTCGCTTTGGATAAAAGCGTCTGCCAAATGAATAAATGTAAATGTAAATAAATGCTGTTTTTTTTTAAAATTTCTATTTATCAGAATTCTGAAAAAAATGCATCACGGTTTTCACAAAATGTTTCTAGAGCACCAAATCAGCATATTAGAATTATTTCTGAAGGATCATGTGACACTGAAGACTGGCTGAAAATTCAGTATTGCATCACAGGAATAAATTACATTTTAAAATATAAATAAAATAGAAAACAGTTTTTTGAATGCAGCCTTGGTGAGCATAAGAGACTTCTTTCAAAACAATTTAAAAAATCTTACCAACCCCAAACTTTAAAACTGTAGTGTATTTAACTATTAAAAAAAACAGTGAGTTTACACTGCAATTACAATAATTTAATAGTATTATTATTAATAATAAAAAAATCCCTTTTACATGCATTTCATGGTCTATAAAACCCTCAGCCTGTAAATAGTTCCTCCTCAAAAGCAATACTATATTTAGTACAAAGCTGCTCGATGTCTGGTGGAGTATTTCAGTATGGAATTTTTTCAGTATTATTTCAACTCCCATCAGGGATCCCTGGAGACAGGAAATGGGGAACAGGATGCTCCATAACAAAGCCTTTAGAAGTCTCAGAAACTTGTAGCAGGTTTAGTGCAAAGACAATATTCTATAATGTAATATGAATGTCAATAAATCAGAAGTGTTAAAAGATAATCTAGTAAACTATTTTGTTCACAATGAATGCAAGGAAATAAACATCTGGAGTTTGATGCACACGAGGTACAAAGAGCTGTAGTCAATATATAGATGAGCTTATCATCAATATACCACTTTCCTCTTACCCTTCCTGCTTGAGACTCTCACTTCCTATTGTGAAGTACCCGTCTGACCCATCACTAACACCCCATATCAAAGAGCTTTGAACTGAAGATGAACACAGCAGAGATGAGTTGCAGTGCACGTATATGTGTGCTCAGAGTTGGCACAGACTGCACAAAGCCAAGGCCGCACATTCCACAGAGCTATTTTTCACATGACTATGATCTGTATCCGAGAACCTTCTATAATGGGAGCCAGATCTCGATTTTACTCCTCCGGAAAACCAACTCATTGTCTCCACTGCCAATGTAATGAGAAAAAAACAAAACAAAAACTGAGCAGATGTAAACTATTCATCCTAAATGTGCTTCATAAATCTGTTCTGTTACCTGCTTAGGAATTATGATTAGTGGGATGTTTTAAAAACAATCAAAAGTGGGACTTTGGGCAGTTTGGCTGCTTATTCTTACTAGATAATATATAACCTAAAAAAACATCTAGGAAAGTCCTTTGACCACAGTCCAATCTATAACATGCTTTAACAGCTGTCATATAGCTGAATGGAACAGTGGTTATATATATAAAAAAGAATAATAATTCCAGAAATACACTTTTTCATTATCGATGCTGAAAACAGTAGTGTTGCTTTACTTTTTTTTTTTTTGGATGAAAAGAACAGTATTTATTTAAAATAAAAATATTTTGTGACATTTAAACTATATTTACTGTCACTTTTGATCAATTTATTCCAACCATAAAAGTATTAATTTCTTTCAAAACATAAAATAAAAAATAAAAAATAAAAATAAATCAATCTACTGACCCCAAACTTTTGAATAGTAGTACATATACACTATATATTGTTTTTTTAAACAATATATCGTCATTTTAAACAAACAGGCTGCCAAGTAAATTTAATGTTCAAATAAACAACAGAAATAAGTGAACATAAGAACAATATTTAATGATTTTTTCTTATCTGCATCAATATAACACATTAAAAAAGCAACAGCTAAGTACATACTTTTTGTACTACAACATTTAAAGCATGTAAATTGCCATTAAAGGGGTCATATGATGCGATTTCAATTTTTCCTTTCTCTTTGGAGTGTTACAAGCTCTTGGTGCATAAAGAAGATCTGTAAAGTTGCAAAGACTAAAGTCTCAAATCCAAAGAGATATTCTTTATAAAAGTTAAGAGTCAACCACGCCTACCTAAAACGGCTCGTTCTAACACGCCCACACATTTCTACCTCACTATGTGGGAAGATTTGCATAACACCGCCCAAATGTTCACGCAAAAAAAGAAGGCGTAACTTTTATTCTCGATGTAGTATTGTTGTTGCCGCCGCC
>NW_015625590.1:571792-576378 GCF_001515625.1 Sinocyclocheilus rhinocerous | reverse complement strand
GCTGTGTGTTTCAGTGCTAAAGCAAAAGCACTTTATTTGGCCTTCCGGAAGTAGATGCAATTAGGAATCATTGGTTAAGATTTATTTACAACAGAACAGCACAACCCAGATGTTCGAATTTGTGCAACGCATTTTATGGATGACAGTTTTTTGAACCTAGAAGAGTACAAGGCTGGCTGTGCACAAAGGCTATTTCTAAAAAAAAAGGGTCAATTCCGACTTTGCTATGACAATCTGGCGCTTCTGAATCAGCTACTGTTTTGTTATTAGTTTAAGTATTTGCTATTGACTGTTCAAATGCGGAGTTTTGCGCAGCGCAGAGTAACGCATTGTGTGTGTGTGTGTGTGTGAGGGGAACAGGGTCACATCACAGGAGAGTGAACTGCCTGTCAGAAATCATAGCACGTCAGCTGTCTTAACCGCGGCTTGTGTACTCCATCATCACTGTGTCTGTCACGGGACTCTGTTGCCCTTTCGGGCTTGAACTGATGGTAAAACTAACAACATTATTAACTGTCTTGATATTTATTTTGAAAGCTGAAGCGATTATAGTAAGGGGCGTTACATTTCGGACGTGTGCTTGTGGTGTTCGGCCAATCACAATGCACTGGGTCAGCTGGCCAATCAGAGCAGACTGCGCTTGTCAAAGGAGGGGACTTTGTTGAAAACGACGTGTTTGAGAGAGGCGGGGCATAGAGGACCTACAATAATGTACAATATTTGAAAAATAATGTTCAAAAAACACATTAAAGCATGTCAACATATTCTGTTACACCAAATAATGATCTTTAAAATAGCATCATTCATAAAATAGACCCCTTTAATTATGAAAACAGTTTCAGATTCAAAGAAATAAAGAGTTCAAACTGCTTCAAGGAAATTAGTTAAACTTCAAAACTATACTGGCATTTTTCATACTGAAGTTTAAAGCAAAGATGTTATTTATCAATTGCCTTGATTTATCATGTTCAATCTAATACGGAATACATCACAAATTCAATATAACAATATATTATAATATATTATAACAATATAATATAGCCCTAATTATAATCTGATAGATTAATGGAACTGGATCTGACAAGAAAGCTAGTATGGATGCTGTGACACAGAATAAGAAAACAACTGCCAACCGTCCACAGCAGACATGAACTCTTGAAACAAACAAACTCATCCACGTTAGTCAATAACTCACATGGTGTGCAGAAGGTTTCCAGATCCAACACATGATGTGAATTATGGGAAAAGAAACACATCACATTCTGCCTGCAAGCTGGACATCCAGATGATGCAGTGCTTTAAAAACTCCATTTAGAAAAGCCTGAACAGCATCACCTGCTCTGAGTAGGGGTGGGTGATATGTCAAAAATATCCTATGACTTTTTTTTTCCATATGATAGGGGTGGGCGATATGGAAAAAAATATATCACAATTTTTTTTTGAATCATCACGATTCACGGTTTTATCACGATTCTTTGTTATGTTGGTTTTACTATTTTGCAAGTTGTCTGAGCAGTACAGACTATTTTTTTTACTATTTAAAAAAAACAAAGCCTTACAAGGTAACAAAATATAAAATAAAAAAGAATGGCAGATATTTAGGCCAAAGTGAGCAAAGATAAAAATCATTGTCATTATTTTATCTTTGTTATTAAAAAAATAAGAACAAAGATACACATTACAAATACATATAATAAAACAAACTGCTTTATTTTTCAGGGACAGTACAGTACGTGTATTTAGCAGTAGCATTTAAGAAATTGAATGAAAAAATATAAAAATAAAACACTGTATACACTTCACTGTATAAATTATAGATTGATTCTTATTAAAGCAACTGTATTCAAGTTCTTCAGTCAAGAGCAGTGAGTGATTTTTCTCTTTGTGTTTGTTGTTTTATTAACATTAAAGGGATAGTTCACCCAAAAATTAAAATTCTGTCATTATTTACTCACTCTCATGTTGTCACAAACTTGTATTAATTTCTTTCTTGTGCTGAAAACAAAGGAAGATGTATCAAAAAGTTGCTGGTCCCCAGTGACATCTATAGCATATTTTTTCCTACTATCAAAGTCAATGGAGCTTTTTGGCTATCCACATTCTTCAAAATATCTTCTTTTGTGTTCAGCACAAGAAAGAAATTAATACAGGTTTGGGACAACATTGAGAGTGAGTAAATAATGGCAGAATTGTAATTTTTGGGTGCACTATCCCTTTAATGACAAGCGGCAGCGTGTTTAGATTTGATTAGATTAGTTTGCTGTGCCTTTAAAGGCAGAGAAAGTGATTTTTCAAAAACACTTTAGAAAACTGATTCGGGCCGAATCGCAAAACAAACTTGTAGCCAATCAGCAATAAGGGGCGTGTCTACTCGTGATGTGGAGGAGAGCGCGTTCAGTGCATGGGACGGACATTAGCCGAGCTGAGCGACAGAAAGATAGAGATGGCGGATAAAAAACAAAAGAGGAAAACATCTGCGGAACGATAAGGCAAGAAGTAGGACCCGTGTAAATATCGGATCAGCTTTCCAGCGCTGGAGAGAACTCAAGGAGCGGAGGCCTGCGATCGGACGCCGAGGTTGATTTGTTTCTTCTCAATAGGTGAGTAACACCGTGTCTACAACAGCTAAAGTCTGCCTACACTGGACGCGATCAAACGACCGTTGAAAACCATTTGAAATGTGTGTCAGCACGTCATAAATAGAACCCGGCAGCAGTTTTCTGTCGGGGATTTGTTGCGCCGCGCCGCTCACGTCCGTAGACACGGTGTAACATTGGTTTTGCTTTGTTTCACAGAACTAATCGTTGCCTGGGTTGCATACGTATATGTGGGGCGGAGCTATCAAAATAGGGGCAAGACCCTTTTGGGGTAGGGGCGTGTTTGTTTTGGTGATTTCAAATATCAACATTGTTTATATGTAAACCTTATGTGTTTTTGACAGTATTAGCGCAATCAGACACTTCAGAAAACTTAGTCCAGTAATCAGGTGCTGTTTGACAGGCTTTTTAGTGTGCACTTGCTTCAGGTGCACGCACTCAGAAAAAGTGAATTTCAGAACAGCATGCGAATTAAATTTTTAACCGGCAAGGCTTTAAAGCATAGGCAAATAATGTACTTTTGTGATTGCGAAGTGCAGTGCCCCGCGAGTGTAACTCTACTACTTAGTTAAAGGGGTGGTTGATTATGATTTCACTTTTTTTTCCACTTTAGTTAGTGTGTAATGTTGCTGTTAGAGCATAAACAACATCTGCAAAGTTACGAAGCTCAAAGTTCAAAGCAAAGGGAGATCTTTTCTTTTAAAGAAATCACTGTTTAAGGACTACAAAATAAGGCTGGTAGGGACTACAACAAGCTTCTTCCCGGGTTTGTGGCATCACTAACCCCAATGTTTACATAAACCCTGCCCCTGGGAACATGCAACTACCTGTAATGGGAAGGGGTGATATCAAGTGTACAAACTGTGAACATCAGAGATTTACACTGATTTATTTTTTTGGAGAAAATCTGCACAATTCAGTGGAATGGATTTATACATAGTACAGGCACCCAGACTAATATATGAGAGAATAAAAAAATTAACTAATCTTAGAGCAGAAACTAAAAACAAAAAAAAACATTATTACTGCATTTACTAATAATTAGTGCTGTCAAAATTAGCGCGTTAACGCAGGCGATTCATTTTTTCAGTTTAACGCGTTAAAAATATTTAACGCAGTTAACGCAGGGGCGGGGCTAGTATTGGCCACCCCACTCACAACTGCACCTTCTGTCTCTTTTTTCTTGCTAATTTAGTCTCAGAACGTCTTTACGAGCACATCAAACAGGAGACGTTTCAGACGCGCACTCCACTTCACCTCAGCGCCAGGCGCGAGTCAAACGAGCGCGGAAACGGTACTGTAGGCTACTCGGTGCGCGCTCTTCAATTGCACGGACAAAGGCGTCGGCGCGCGCTGTAGCCTTTATCATTTCATATCAAAGCGCGAAAGAAACGACGTGCATGCAGTGTCGTGGTCAGTTAAGTCATGAAGGCGATTAAAGCTGCCTTAAAACTGTGCATGCATGTATTAGGCTATATGATAACTTATATATGAGTCACATATATACACACCAGATTCAGCTCGTCAGCGCATAAATAGAGACTTTAAGACCTGAAGTGGGTCAGAAAAGGTAAAGAGAATTGAGAGAAAATACGATGTGTGTCAGATCCGTGTCATGTTCAGCAGCGGCAGAGAAAAGAAATAACAGCCAAAATAACCTATTAACCCAGCTGCTGTGATGTCTGTTCATCAAAGAACAAAAGAAGAAAAAAAAGAGGAAAATCAATAACTTTTATAGCTTTAAGGATTCATCTATATTTAATTTAGTTTGATAACTTTGATAACTTTATTCAATTTCTGTATATTTTCTACTTGCTGAAGGGCACAGGTTATGTGAAGATGGTTTTAAGTTCACTTAAATTATTTTGTTTTTTTTGTTTTTTAAGTCTATTCAATCCAATTAAATTAAATTCAAGTTTATTTGTATAGCGCCTTTCACGATACAAATCGTTGCAAAGCAACTTTACAGCAAATTAAGTTTCTACAATA
>NW_015625590.1:555355-571750 GCF_001515625.1 Sinocyclocheilus rhinocerous | reverse complement strand
GCATCAGTAGTATTGGTATCAGTGATACTGGCCTTCAGTCATAAAAAAAAGATGCCATTAAACAAATATTAAAAATATACTGTCTTTATGTTGTTTCTACATTAATTTGAAGATTAAATATTGCAAATATTGAAATATGAAAATATTGCAATATTAAAGTATATTTAAAAAGTTTAATGTTAGGTGGGATTAATCGCGATTAATTTCTGAAAAAACATGCGATTAATTAGTTACTTTTTTAAATCGATTGACAGCACTACTAATAATATTATGCATTTTGCATAATCATAATGCCAGTTCGACAGAAAATCACAGAATTTGAGTTGGGATGCAAATAAAGATGATAAATGTATTGATATGTAAAAAGGTACAATCATGCATAGCCTCAATACCATGGTTAAATATAACGATGGTTTAAAACCTTATTTGATATTTGTTATTAAAAAATATTTAGAAACAGCCTAGTTTCATAATAAAAATGAATTACTAATGTTATTGGTAGCTGAAAATCATCAAATTAGCCAAAACAAATTTGATAAAAGAGCATGAGGCAGGGGATTTGTAGTGATTAGTGATTAACGGTCATTCCAATTAAGCGCAAATCTGGAGCTTTCTGCAGATGCCGTGTGGGTCAGTAAATAATTAAAGTTAGAAACAGGGATATAGACGGCTAACTAATTAATCATTAAGTGAGAATCAAAAAATTGTAAAAAAAATATATAACAAAATTACATAATATTATATATATATATATATATATATAAGAATTTAACATTGGAAAAAATAATTAATAATAAGTAAATAAATGTAAATGTACAATTTGCCAAAATTTTCAATGCTACTTACAAAGTAGAAATTACCCACATATAAAACAGGCACATTCTAAGGCAATGATAAGTCAAGGAAACTATGAGACATTTTGGGTGTTGACCCACATTAGTGCACCATGGCCCTGTCACAGTGTCTCCAGCCCTCCTGATTGTGAGCACTGAACTGGTTGCACTCAACTTGTTTTGACAGCTGATAAAGGACAATTAAAGCCTGCAGGTTGTGTTTTCACAGGCCTTATCAAGAAGCTATTTTTTCAGAAACAGGTTTCACTTTGCATTAATAATGGTAAATCTGACAGACCGCCAAACGCTGTAAGGCTGAAGGACTTCAAAGGAGAATAAAACGCCTTATTGGCATGCAAGCTTTCATGTAATGATTCCTCAAGTGTGCGCTGTGATCAATATTTAACAAAGCTCTAATAACGTCAAAGTGCCTCAATATAAGAGTGGGGGAGTACGGTTTAAAATCATTCAAAAAATGCAGAGGAACCCAAAGACATTCAAAGAGACTAAGCCACTTTTTAGATGGGAAACTATTTGGCAAAATCAGCACAAGCTAAAAAAAGATAAACAGGCTAGCAAATCAGGAAAAAAAAAAACAGAAGTGAGAGAAGCACTCTTTCACCAAGAGTGAAGAGAGGAAGGAAAAAAAAAACCATGGGTTTGTTGAAAGAAGATCTTTTCCAAGCAGTGTGTGCCATGATCAAAAGAATGCTAAATCTGGATGCTCAAATATCAGGCCGTTATTTTCCTTCGACGCTACCCGGCTTCAAACTGTCAAACACAGATTAAAGACAACACTTGCTCTGTTGGGTACAAAATCAATATGGCATAAACAGACAAAAATGAAGTTAACAAATAGACAATAACAATATAAGGTCTTGTGATTAGATTCCAAATCAAAAAAAGGGAAATGGAGCAGACAGAAGTAAAAATATGGCTGTTTGGCCAGCAGATGAACAGAACGGACCCACATGGGGAGAAACTGGAAAGCCTCCACGCGTTCTCAAGTGAGCCAGTCAGCTAACACCTTGGCAGACGGACAAGAGCAAAACTAATAGCAAAACAGACCTTAGACAGAGGCACAATCAATTACGCCGTCTGTGACGTCTGGCTGATTGTGCTCGTATGTGTTTCTGAATGAAGGAAGTGTGAAGTCTGCAAAGTATAATCATTCATGGTTGAAAGGGAGTAGCTCACTGCTATCTCTAATGGGATGTGCGTCTATCTGAATGCATCACTGACTGGATTGATGCCACGGAGCCATTCGTTGGTGAAATCACTTGAACAGGGACACAAAACAGTTTGTGTTTGATTCATGGCTGTTTTTGCAGTCATTCTGGAAGCACAACTCGAAAAGGCTTGTATGTGGAGCTAATATCCACAGTATTGCGGTGGAAAAGCACTGGCATTTGTGACTCTAGGTCAGATGAATGAGCTCGAATCAGTCAGGCAGGCACTGAACCAAATAGCGTAAGGGCTTGACATTCCCCCTCCCCTCCTCTTTCTTCCTCCTTTCCTGACCTGGTTCCAAAGCCATAGTCAACATGAAGGAACTGGGGTTTCTGAAACAGGAAGGTGGAAAGAAAAAGGCTGACTTGACTATGACACCCCCAACATGTCCACTGTCCCGCTGCTGGATGGTCTTCAGAGTGTGGCCCCCACCCCCTCCGAGTGCATCTGTTGAGGCTCAACGCCATAAACCCAGTAACAATAGTGATGATCTTAACAGACCTTTTCTGGGCCATCTGCCACAGAAGGAACAAAAGTCTGCCACTGTCCCCTGGTCACCCAAAACAGAAAACATTTGCTAGGAACAGCCTCTGAAAGTACAGTAGCACTTTTTAGCTACACTTCCACTATACACTCAAATACATAAACATATTGTCAATGCAAAGATGTGATGGGTCTATAAAAGTTCAGCCTGTCTAAACAAGTCCGATTTTATAGTAAGGATGCATTAAATTGTTTAAAAGTGACAGTAAAGATATTTGTAATGTTTCTATTTTATAAAAGATTTCTATTTCAAATAAATGTTCTGTTTTGAAATACATGTATCATGGTTTCCACAAAAATATTAAGCAGCACAACTGTTTTCAACATTTATCATAATAATAAGAAATGTTTCTTGAGCATCAAATCAGCATATTAGAATGATTTCTGAAGCATCATGTGACACTGAAGACTGGAGTAATGACTGCTGAAAATTCAGCTTTGCCATCACAGGAATACATTACATTTGAAAATATATTAAATAAGAAAATGGTTTGAAATTGTAATAATATTAGTGCTTTACTGCACTTTTAATCAAATAAATGCAGTCCTGCATAAGAGACTTCTTTAAAAATTTAAACTAAACTTTTCAATAGCAGTGTAAATTGAAAAAAAAGGTGTAGAAACACCCATATTTATGCAGAAATTGTTAGTAAATTAAAAGAAGATAAAAGTAGTTTGTAGTTAACTAAAAAAAAAAGTAGTTAACTGAAATAGCATTTTCTTGCTAAATATACTCCAATAATCTTTTTTGTTTTATTTACTACATCGAAACATGTGAATATGAAGTATAAAAATATGCACAAAAAAAAAAAGGTATTTTAAGCAACACATTGTTATATGCACAATTAATAATAATACAAACTATAATAACACTGGCAAAAAATGTGCTTTATTTTTTCGATACGGACATCACTGAAAAGAACTTGCATTTCAGAAAGTGAATCAGATGTTGATTAATTAATTGCTCTGATGGATTCAGCAACATTTAATTCAAACTGGTGACTCATCTTTTAAAATTGCTTATAAGAATAGGCACATAAGATTTGTTCAGAAATCAGACTACACTGGGCACGTTGTATAGTTCTGATTTAATTTCGATTTGCTGTAACATTATGTTTTTATTAAAAAAACAAACAGTGGAGAATAGATTTAAAATGTCCTTCCTCAGTTTTACTAACTACACACCAATATCCATGAAGCATTAAAACGCTTATTTATTGATATTTGTATGTACAGTTTATCAAAACTAATCTGTTTATGATAGTTGTTTGTATTATGCCTCCTACAATAAGGAAGACGCCTCTGAGTTTGTTGTCCTAGGGTCATATTTTAAAAATACAGAAGCTTAAACACATTAAACAGCGATGATCTATTTTTGGGACTAAACGCATTCAGGAATTAATCTCTCTGAATATACGCAACATCCCAAAGCAATACTGGCTGCTCTGCCTGCACTTTATTCCCAAAAGTCTGACCAAAATCTCTGACTACAATCTATTCACATGCTAACAAAAAACTCATTAATATACAACGTAGCCATTTAACATATGTAGGCAACCTGAGCATTGACATCACCAATAAGGAGGGGTCGATCTACATCCAGCTCATCACCCCTGAGGTCCTGGGGTGGATCAAGAGGCATCTTAAAAGCTTTCAACGGGATAATGCCATACAAAATGGGAGGTGTGTAAGTGGATAAAATGAGTCCATCATCCCCTCCAGCATACTCAAGAAGGGCAAAAACAGGGTCAGTGGCCATATGCAAATCAAAACTCTGTTAAGGGGGGAGGAGTGGCACCAGCTGTCCGACAGACAGACCTTCATCATATATAACACTGCGAGAACCAGGAATATGGCAGCCTGACATCTAGATCTTTGAACTCAGAAATGTGCTTCACAAGCCAAACACATCTGTTTTGTGTCTTAAAATGTGATGGTAGGGATTCCTTGCAAGGTACATAAGTACAAACTATACTTCAGAAAATAACAAGAAAAGATATTCTGGATTGGTTGATTAAAATCCAAATTCCAACTCTGCAAAAGCAATAAAAAACAACAACAAATACTACTTTAACTTCTTGAATGCTATGCCTTGTACTACATGAAGATGTGCAGTGATCACACACTGGAACGGGCCTCTGGTTTGTCAGATCTGAAATCTAAGAGGAAAAACGGAAGGCATCAAACAAAATGGTTATTTTGGTGGTTGGAACAGCATGTCAGCCTCAGCCAAGAAAGCACATCTGGGATTTTATTAAATGGGCTAAAACTGGTTCCTTAGTGTAAAGTTGTAAGGTCAAAAGTGTAATGACTAAAAAATTTGCAATTAAAATATGTTGTGTTCACTGAACCACTATGTGTCTAGAGACTGAGAGGCCTATGAAGCCTATGCAACTTGAGCCCAGACAACCTGATTTCCGTGAATCGGTTCTTTCGAATAGCTCGTTTCAATGAACTGGTTCACAAAGCGATTCATTGTCATGTTGTATATGGCATATTATTAATAATTATTATTTCATATTATAAATAAATTATCATTCTGTGTTATAAATAAGGAAGTTATTGTAAATGCGTGTGTCCATATTCCGTTCGTTTTAGACATGATTCAGCTAACGTAACATTAAAATAAATTAAAAATTAAATATACCGCGAGTTTGCATTAAACACTGCGAAAATTTATTTACATAACTCTAATGAAATATTTCGCTTGTTTTAATAGAATTAAATGCATTTCAATCTCCGAAAGAGGGGATTCTTGCGAGTTTGGGCATTTTTCAGTCATTACGAAACGAACAAGTCCGCAAGAAATGGTGTTCGGTTCAATGACTTGGCCTGTTGTCCGATTCGCAGTGGCACGGAGTTGAGAACCGCTGGAACCGATTCGTGAGCGAATCGTTCAAACCAGTTTTGCGTACAGGTTCGCAACCGATTCACTGAAAAGATCCTACTTAAAATAACGATTCATTCACAATTCCAACAAAGCTATCGAACGTGCCAATGAAGACCATTGAAGAACAAATTCCATTCGCTCGCGTCTATGATGCCCCAAAATGCTGTCTAGGTTGACAGCGAACGAGCTTTTAGACACAGCCAACCAGATTAATGGCAGAAGGACAGCGCTTCTCAGTTCCAAGATGTGAACTTCACAGTCTTTATTCTCACACGAGTACAGCAAAATGACCTTTCACATATATAAACTCATACCATTTAAGTGTAAATAAAACGGGAGGCCGCAGCAGTTCACGACACACTCCTCAACAACAGCAACCAAACTCTAAACAAAGACGTGTAAAACAACCATAAAACATCGACATAGCGGTTTTATCAGTGTAGTAACTAACGTTACATACCTGTGATATAACGCTAACATAATGTGCAATCCATGGAGTTCAATGTTTCAGTGTAAAAAATAAAAATAAACACAGCTACTTACTCTAGGTGAACAGGAGCAGAATGCCACAGCGCACGTTCCCAATCCGTCCCGTCTTCCTCTTTTATCTTAAAAATAAACACTATTTGCGCATTTTAAAAACTATACACGTCGGAGTGCATCATTTCTATCGACACAGATTCGGTCGGTGCGTTCATGCTGCGGCGCCTGAAATCCCACAGAAAGGGAACTAGCAGTGTGTTGTTGTGTGTTAGGATGAATCAAAGAGGTGGGAAAAATCGGTCACAGCCAGAATCTGTGTGTGAGGGAACAAAGAGCCACACAGCCGCCTAGTGGACAGAGAGCGGAATTACACCTGCTGAGTCAAATGTAAGACATCAAGGCGGCTGGGAAATGTTGAGAAAATGAATATAATTATGTATTTCTAAAGAAGAAAAATGTATGAATAAAATAAGACTGAATAAGTTTACATAACTTTACGTAAGTTATGTGACTGAATAAGTTTACGTAATTCATTTAAAGGCATAATTTACTCACCCTCATGTTGTTCCAAACCTGTATAAAGTTTCTACTTCTGTTGAACAACACAGTCTTCAAAATATCTCCTTTTGTGTTCAGCAGAAGAAAGAAACTCATACAGGGTTGGAACAACATGAGGGTGAGTAAATGATGACAGAATTTCCATTTTTGGTCCCTTTAAATCTACAAATTAATTACCTGTACATATTATGAAAGTATATTATTTACAAAAATTGTGTATGTATTGCCTAAATATCTGTTTGAAAATGAATATGAATATTTTGTTAAATGTCAGTTTATTAAAAATTAAAATATTACACTAAGTCTTATAAATATTTTTACATGTTTCTATTGTATTTAGGTGTTCGGTTTTCAAATGCATATAATTTCCAAACAATAAGTATACTTAAAATTTTATAAATGTTGTACTTAACCTGTATTTACAAATAAGTGATTATCTGCATTATAATTCTTAAAAAACATTGCAGACAACAAAGGACATCGAGCATTTAATTGTAGATTAATTGTAGATATCCCCCTAACACAATTCTTAGTATAATTTACATTTAGTATAACTGCTTAAAATTTATATGCATCAAGAATAATATATAATAACTCTAAGAAATTGTTCACAACTTTGATCAGCCATTTGATCATGGCATTAGCAGACAAGATATGAGAATTATAGTTTGTCATTCTGTATAGTGAGTGACATCCACAAATACCGAATGAGATGCATTTAAATCTATATGACATTCACGTGAGATATATAAGACACACGAAAGCTCCTATCTGCATCAATTATTGCTTATAATCAGATGCATAATGTATGCCGTATTCATTTTCATTAGTTTATAATGTTTTTGAAAGTAGTCCAGTCTTCAGTGTCACATGATCCTTCAGAAATCATACTAATATGCTGATTTGGTACTCAAGAAACATTTATTATTACTATCAATGCTGGAAAAATTTATAGAAAGTCTAAAAGAGCAGCAAGTATTTGAAATCTATCAAATGACAAAAGCAAAATTCCCTGCAAAGCATGGAGAGAATGAGGCAAATCATACTTGACAGTTTTCTTTTATTTAGACAACCCAAATAAAAGGCACATAAAACATTGCGCAATGGGTTTACATAATTATTCTTGACATACATTTAAAAAAAAAAAACGTAGGAATGTTTTCACCTTTCTGCTAACCAAAAAAAGCCTAGTCTTCATATATGTACAAAATTACCAATGTTAATGTTCTAATACAAAAAGTCTTATAAAAGGTTATTTTACTTGTGTTTTTCCTTGCATGTGTCTATCATAACTACCACGTTCTCTGAGCTAAATGTTTTTACAAAGATATACATTCATTGGCCTTCACATGGGTTTGCCAATTTAATCAAAAGGACATAAAAGGACTGGACTCTCCAATCCAAAACCGAACACAAAGTCTTTTCTTGTTTCTCCCCCATTAATGTTCTTTAAAAGATACTGATGCATAAGGAGTAACTTCATGAGCAATACTTTATAGGATATAAAAAAAAATAACAAATTCATAATTCCTCAAACATGGCAACTTGATATTTCATATGCAAAATAGATTCTAAATCTCCACACACATTTGGTAAACAGTTAAACTGCAGTTGGTCGCCCAGGTGGTTTCCATCGCTGAGCACTGCTCGTCTTATCAAAGAGAAGACTGATGTGTTTCACGGTGGCATTTTCAGACATGCAGTTCAGGCACGGAAGTGACGCCATTGTGGAAGGACAAACATTTAAATCACATGCACAATTAAAACCCCTTTCGTTTGGTTTTTTGTTGTTGTTTTTGTAGTGTTTTCTGTCACATTCCTCGAATTCCAGTTCTTGGTCGAAATAATCCACCTCTACCTCCACCTCTAAACAAAACAAAAACTTAAAAAGGCCAGAGCGATTTTAGCTTTCACATCCCTACATGTAAGTCCATGTGATACAAACTTAAGACCACAAATGCTTGGCTACCAGGTCAACGCTGGTTGGGAAACACTGGGGGTGCGAGTTAACACAAACTAAACCTTTTTCCGGCGACTTACGCCCAGGCGGTGGTAGCTATGACATCATCATTTAAAGTACAATCACATTCAGCTGGTTTTACTCTTTGTTTGAGACTCATTCACATCACATAAGCGCACGCAACCCTGATTTAGAGGGCCACGTGTGACTACATACCTTGCATCGTTATGTTTCCCCATATCATAACATAAAATGGACACGACAGCTGTCCGGCTCGGTCAAAAGGAGGACTGAGAAAGGTATATTGCTTTTATATATCCAACACAGAGAGGAAAATCAAAGAGAAAAACTAGTTTGGGGATATCTGCAAAAGCAGATTCTGTTATTTTTAAACAGGGTTACTCTGAACAAGATGACAAACCCTGAAAATTTGAAGGCAGTTTTGGTTTTTACTGTGACTGGGGTAAACGAACAAGCAATAGAGGTTAACTTTCTGCTCCTGCGACAGACGATCACGTCAACGGCTGAAGAGTATATGGCACCTCGACCTCTGAGGTGCGTCTCAGTTTTCGCCAATAAAGGGAACTATGTTTAGTGTGTTAATTGCGTAGAAAATTAGGTATGGAAGAAAGCGTTAGGCGCGATTCTGTCCGTTACAGGAGCAGAGTACGTTGGGACACCCTCAGCAAATTTCCTGAGCAAAAGGTCCTAAGGAAAAACAGCCCTCGTCCTTCAGAAAGGAAGAGCAGACACGTCACGGTTACAAAACTAAATGCTCTTAAGAATAAAAATGGACCTTTCAGTGATGAAGTCGGCCACTTGGTGACCAGGCATCTATACGAACACTCAAAATATTTGATCTAAAATAATACTGCCGTCAGAATAATCACCAAAGAGATGTTCCAGTGCAAGATTGTAACTGTAAATGTTCAACCCCACTAAGCAGAAGAATATCCCAGCTATTGAAACAGAACGTAATTATTCTACAATCAGGAATGACCAACTCCAAAGATTACCTATAAAGAATAATAATTATAATAATAATAAAAATAAAAACACAGCTACAGATTAAAAGGTTTACAATGAAATGAGGCCTTTTAAAAAGTTATTCTCCATTTCCCCCATTTGTAGAGTCTCAAAAAAAACAAAAAAAAACAAGAAAGCTCTCATCTTCCACTAATGGAAGCCACTGTCCCTTTTGTTGTACATGACTCATTAAAATGCATAAAACTATGAAATACTGATAAGCAAGCTAACATAACAAAAATAAAATCCTCACAGTAATATTTGCCAAAGTCCTTAAACCGTTAACACTAACAATGAAGCGGCGTCGCTCTCCGCTTCTAACAGCCGACTGGCAAGGATTTTCTGGCACTAGAAAAGTGAAATCACCAAACATACAGCATGTCAGTCTTCCACTCCATGCAATAACAATTTTTTCTGTCCGTCTCTAAACTCTAGACAATCTGCTTATCTCTCAGCCGAACGAAGGATACGCAAAGTGCCAGCTAACATCCGCATGATTCCTTGCAGCTGCGGACTGTCATTTTCCTACACTCGCCATTCCTACAGGCTCTTTTTTTCCCCTCACAGCTGGAGAGGAAGACTAAAACGGGAGACATGAGGTTTACTAGGAGAAGGCAGGTGGGACGTTGGGTTCTACCAGGGCGGGGTGGATGGCAGGACCTGCGAGAGGAAAGACATGCTTTCCATCGGCCTCATGGCAATGTTGAGGGGACCGGTGATGTTCATTGACATGGGCGAGGTGATGGCGACGGGATGGGCGATGTTCATGGGCGCCGTGGCTGGGATGTTGACTGAGGCGATGTTGACGGGAGCAGTGATGGTGACCGGGTGCTGAAGGCTGATGGGGGAGGTGATGTTGACCGTGTTGGTGGAGATGTTCATCTGAGCGGCGATGGTGACGGGATGGCTGATGGCACCGCGGTTCATGGCCATAGTGTTGGACGCGGTCGAAGAAGTGACTAATGTGGCTGAGGCAGAGTTGCACACATTGTTAGAGTCTGACCGGAAAAAGTGAAAAAGGAAAGAGTGAATAAAACATTGGGGTGATTTCTAGGGTTACACTGTGGTCAAGGCAGAAAAAGCAGGGTTCATTCATAAAGATGGTCTATGGTCAGTGTGAGAGTTTCGGGCTAGTAGCTGTATTGCCACTGAATATTTTACATTTATTGATCTTATACATCTATTTTTACATTTAGTTTACTGCGATGTATTCCACATTGCTGTTGCAAATTTGTCACCAACAATTTTTTCTAGCTGGCTAGAATTTTGTCAAAAATGACTTGTGATAGTCTTGAAAGTGTCAGTGATACCGATTGGTTTGTAAGTTATGTTTTGCATTACATGGCTTTTTTTTTTTTTTAGCAAAAGCTTAACAACATTACCTTGTAAATCTTTGTAAATAATTCTTTTTTTTTTTGTAAAAATGTATTTTTTTTATAAATACTTCTAGTAAATATAATACATTGATAAAGGCAAATGTTTCTAAAGAAAAATTTTTACATTTTCTTTGTAAATAAAATTGTGGACTTTTTGGCAAAAATCTAACATTTTCTGAAAAATATAAATATTTCTAGTAATTAAAAAAATACATTGTTAAAGAAAAATGTTTCTAAAAGATAAATGTTTCATTTTTTTTATTTGTAATGTAACAAGTAACATTTTATGAAAAATATAAATATTCCTAGTAAATTAATTGTAGTAGTATTAAAATACATAATGTGGTGGGACTACTGAAAAGTAAACATCAGAACTGAAGAAAAATCTTTACAGTTGAGGCTGAATATCTCTTATTTTTACCTAACCTCTACATATTTGAATATCTAACATTCACACTAGACAGCTGACATTTGTGGACCTTAAAAGGCCAGGTTGGGGAAAATACTCTTTAGCACCGAATGTTATGAAAAGTGAACAAAAAGGACAATTCCATTTTGTATTGGCAACATCAAATCACACAGGTGGCAAACAATGAGGAGGCACTAATGTATGTGGCAGGATCAAGAGAAACCAGTGGCACCTCTCTCAGTGTGAAAGTCATCCCAGAAGACATCTGAAAATTGTTGGAGAATTGGCATACCTTTGTTACAGGGGGAGGTGAAGCCGGCCTGGCCGTGGGTCTTGAGGTGGCTGGTGATGTAGGCGGCACTCAGCATCTTCCCGCAAATGTTGCAGGTGACCTTGCCTTCATGCCGTATCATGTGTGAACGCAGGCGGTCTTTGGTGGCGAAGGCAGATGTGCAGGCCTGCAGTGACAGAAAGACAAATCAGTGTGTGGACGGAGTGCGATTGACCAATGAAGCACACAGGAAGTAACTTTGAGAATGCAGGAAAGCGAGAGGCAAGTGCAGTCTTACCGTTACTTGGCATTTAAAGGGTCGTTCTGTGGAGTGTACATGCTTGACATGACAGCTAAGATGATCCGGCCTATTGGAGAGGAAATCGCATACAATAAAAAAAAATGACGTCACTGTACATGGATAAGAATAAAACTTGAACTGATCTGAGCTGCATGATGACACTATTATTAGGGCTGCATGATAATGGTTAAACTGATAATCACAAGTAATCATGGTTATTGTCATTTTAGACATTTCTTTTTACATTTCATTAGAATTATTGCAATTTCACATAAGCACAAATCAAGGTAACATCAACTCAAATAGCATATTTTACCTCATCTAGTTTCTTGATGAATTACATTTCTCAAATAAATTAACAGTCTTTACACTACAAAAACTGGTACAACAAGAAGCTTTCAGGCTGTATCGTACTTTCATTTGAGCAAAATATTGTGGAGGAAATCGCTGAAACTGCTGTGTTTTCAGATGCACTTTTTTCTCAAAGCAGAGATGGTTGCCAGGTTGGGAAGATTAATCGAATGGGCAGATTGGGGGATTGAGGGGATTTAAAATGTTGTCATCTGGCAACAGCAAGCATAAAAGCTTAGCTTGTGCAGGCTTGTCAAATGAAATTGAAACGTTTTCAGGATAAATAACCAATGGACAAATATTGCATATTAAGACACTATTGTCTTATGTAGAGATGCTTTACAGCAGAACTTGGAATTGTAATGAAGAATTTTAAAGAAGTTTGCATCATTGATTCTGATATTTTCCTGTTATTACTGTGAAGCTGCTTTGAAACGATATGTATTGTATAAAGCACGATATAAACAAAGGTGATTTGTAGACTTGTGCCAACCTATTGGTCTTTATAGTTCTTTTGCACTTTAATCTGTGTAAAACTTTTAACTTTATACATTTTTCTGTATTGCTTTATTGCATTTAACTGTTCAGTTATTTTTGTTATAAGAAAAAAGTTATTAAACCTGTTATACTGTATTATGACAGCACTTTTTTTAAACTTAATTTCAATATCGTGATAATACCGTATACCATAATAAAAGCATTAGCAATTAATCGCAACATGAAAATTTGATACCGGCATATCCCTAGTGATTTGACATGCAAGACATTCAAGACATAATGGCTTGTTCCTAAAATCAACCATGAGACATGTTTCTCTAAAGTCAGTCGTGACTTGCTGAAACTACCTAGAGAAGCCTTTCCCACAAACGGAGCAGATATACGGCTTGTGCACGCCACCGTCATGCGAACGCACGTGGTAGGTCATGCGGTCCTTCCTCTTGAAGCGCTGGTGACAGATGGGACACTCGAAGGGCTTCTCGTCCGAGTGCGAGAGCTTGTGGCGGTTGAGGTGGTAGACGTCACGGAAGGCCTTGCCGCACATCTCGCACCCATGGTTCTTCTTCACCGGTTTGGGGGGTTTCTTGGGCACGGCCGGCTGCTGCTGAGGCAGGACCGACATCACACCTGCGGCCGTGGATGCGGAGGTGGTGGCTGTGGTGAGGATGCCCGCCACTGTAGAGACATAGGAGGGGTTGCCATTATTGTCGCGTGGCACAGTGGAAATGAGAGGCACCATGGTGGGCGCTGTGGTAGTCTTCTTGGGCCGTGACACCATCTTAATGCCCGTGTGACAGGACTCATGTCGCCGGAGGTGGTAACTGTCCCGAAAGGCCTTGTTGCAGTAGCCGCATATAAAGGGCGTCTTTGACTTGGGCTCCTTCTTTATTAACACCTGACCGCCGCCACCACCTCCTCCCCCTCCGCCCGTCCCGCTGCCCATGTTATCTTTGAGGAGGTCAGCCGCACTGACTGGGGGTTTCTGGTCGAGCAGGATAGGAAGAACAGGTTTTTGATCCTGCGGCTCAGAGTTGAGCAGCGGCAGCAGGCTGTTCTGATGCTGGTGGTGGAGGGCTTCATTGGCCTGCTGGGATAGAAAGAGAAGACTTCTTAGCATGTTGAACATTTCTTTGAAGCTTTTAGACATAAAACAAATGGTTGGTAAGTTTTTTTTAAATGTTTTTGAAGGCTGAATTTATTTGATCCAACATACAGTAAAACAGTAATATTGTAAAATATTTTTACAATGTTTTCTGCTTTAATATATTTTAAAATGTAATTTATTCCTGTAATGCAAAGCTGAATTTTCAGCAGCCATGACTCCAGTAGGACCGACATCACACCTGCGGCCGTGGATGCGGAGGTGGTGGCTGTGGTGAGGATGCCCGCCACTGTAGAGACATAGGAGGGGTTGCCATTATTGTCGCGTGGCACAGTGGAAATGAGAGGCACCATGGTGGGCGCTGTGGTAGTCTTCTTGGGCCGTGACACCATCTTAATGCCCGTGTGACAGGACTCATGTCGCCGGAGGTGGTAACTGTCCCGAAAGGCCTTGTTGCAGTAGCCGCATATAAAGGGCGTCTTTGACTTGGGCTCCTTCTTTATTACCACCTGACCGCCGCCACCACCTCCTCCCCCTCCGCCCGTCCCGCTGCCCATGTTATCTTTGAGGAGGTCAGCCGCACTGACTGGGGGTTTCTGGTCGAGCAGGATAGGAAGAACAGGTTTTTGATCCTGCGGCTCAGAGTTGAGCAGCGGCAGCAGGCTGTTCTGATGCTGGTGGTGGAGGGCTTCATTGGCCTGCTGGGATAGAAAGAGAAGACTTCTTAGCATGTTGAACATTTCTTTGAAGCTTTTAGACATAAAACAAATGGTTGGTAAGTTTTTTTTAAATGTTTTTGAAGGCTGAATTTATTTGATCCAACATACAGTAAAACAGTAATATTGTAAAATATTTTTACAATGTTTTCTGCTTTAATATATTTTAAAATGTAATTTATTCCTGTAATGCAAAGCTGAATTTTCAGCAGCCATGACTCCAGTCTTCAGTGTCACATGATCCTTCAGAAATCATTTTAATATGCCGATACTTTTTTCCAGGATTAATTGATGAATAGAAAGTTGAAAACAGCATTTATTTGGAAATAGAAATCCTGTGTAACAGTAGAAATGTCTTCCCTGTCAATTTTGATCAATTTAATGCATCCTTGCTGAATAAATGTATTAATAAATTTTTTTAAAGGAAATACTCATAGCCCGAGCTGTGTGAAAAGCCTGGCTGTGATATTATGGGCCAGTGTTTGCTATTGGCCAGTATGAGGTAGACACGACATCAGCTGAGAGACGGTGTTAAATGTTTAGCAAAAATAGAAACTGACTCATTTCCAGGGCATCTGTGCAACTTGGAAAACAAGAGAAGCCCTGACTGGGACCAAGCAGGGGTACGGTCAGCTGTTCAGCAAAGTGCAGGATGACCAATGAGATATTAGAGAAAGTGAGAAAGCTAGACAGATAGTGAGGGAGAGAGAGAATGAGAAGGAATGTGGATTATAATGCATTCAGATGTAAGAGAACATGCCAAAAACGGTCCATAAAAAGCAACACACTTTAAGAGGAGAAAAAGCAGATGCATAAAAAAAAGACGTAATTCTTGGCAGCCCTAATCTCAGAGTGACTAACAGGAATCCTTAGATCACGTCAGGGCAAGATGCATGTGTGCAGACGTGTGCATCATATCAGAAACTTCAGTGCTTTTGCAAAATAAATTGACAGCTTCCTGCAGCCTGCAAACATAAATCTACAGCATGTAAAATGATCTGAGCCTATAATGAAAGCAGTTCCTCATGTGACTGGCCTCACAGGCTCAGGATGTTCTGCTAAACTTACATCATGTCATACGCAAAACACACATGGTGAGACTACATGATCAAAGGAGCAAGTCTGAAGGCAGAATGTTCACATGGCATTTTACTATACAATGAAAGTGAAGGTAAGACGTGTTGTCAAGCACCAAAAATTACAAATATAAATAAATTCTTAAATTTATTATTTATAAATTTTTTTAAACATAAATTCTTGCAGTTCTTAAATCTCATTTGCATATTCAAACATGGCAAAATAAGAGGTCAATCTTTATGTTATTGGCACTAAACATGTTTATGTTTGAAAATGTGGAAGTGCAAATGACATTTGAGAGCTAATGTGGAGGGGAAAACCATCCGTTCATGACAAAAAGCTACTTTACATCCTTAAAAAAAAACATGGAATATAGTGCAATCCAACTAACACAGTATTATTACAGTAGGGCTGTGCAAATAATCAAATCGATTCATTGCCGATTTTGAAAGCGATATTGCATAGCTTGTCAGTGATCTACGGCTCTGTGTAGTAAATGCCGCTCCATCTGAACGCACGTGCTGGAGATTTACTACTAATCACAAAACCGGCTTTACGGACGAGATGCGCATGAAAATCGCATTCGATTATTTGCACAGCCCTATATTGCAGTAATTCAATTTTGGAGTATGACAGCATTTCTTTCCATTCAATTTCATTGTGAACAGGCAGTGTGAAAATTCTTCTAAATTAGTTTCGTGCTCCACAAAAGAAAAACTAAATCTCATATTGGTTTAAAATGACACAAGAGTCAGAAAACGACGAGAATAA
>NW_015625590.1:516800-555294 GCF_001515625.1 Sinocyclocheilus rhinocerous | reverse complement strand
TTAATGCATGGCCTGAAACAAGAGCAGTTGAAAGTCTACACGACTATTAGGCTCCCCGTTCTGCAGCTGCCTGCATTGTCCCATTGGTCACGGCATCCAGTTGGTGGGGTGGGCATTCACCAACACAATTGTACCACTGAGGAAATATAGTAAAGCCTACAGTAACGAGAGGCCTGCAGGCTGGACCTGCCTCCGACGACGGCCTGGGAAACGCTATGCCACGTTAAAGCTTACAGGCTTAACATTATCCTAAAAGTATGTAAGAACAGAGATGTTCAGGTTGCGTTTTCGCCTAAAAGCCCCATAAGGAGGTCTTTGTGAGCTTGATTAGGTGACCTTGCTCTACAAAATGTGCAATTAGATGAGACGTGGCTGCTTTTGGGGCTTAGTGATTTGAACACTGTTAACCCAGCACTATTTGCTGGTATGAGTAGTACTGTTAGCAGTCGTTCTGTGAGTATATTTGTATTTGGACATATTCAAGTTTGCCAAGCATCAAGTCACAAGTGTTCAAACAGTGACAGCGGGCTGCTCTTCACGCTGCTTGGATGATTTCGATACAAATCTGCATTGACGGCTGACGTCACTCCAACAGAGATAATATAAAGGTTGAGCAGTGCACATACAAATGCAAGAACACTGTTAGGTACTTCAAAACGCAGACCTTAATCTGACAAGTGTGACAATGCAAAATGAAATCTGAAGCAAACTTACTGCATTTAAAATATGCTGCTATTATTTGTGAGCCTATACTTGAATGATGGTATTGGTACATAGGTTAATCTGCATTGTTTGCATATATATATATATATATATATATAAACTGACACACTCTGATCTGCTGCATAAGCCTCAAAACTTTAACCGTGATCTGTGAAGATGGCAGATGCACGGTTAAATCAGTTTAAGCCTATTACAGCCATTCCTGTTGGTAAAATAGAAAAAAAAATAGCTTAATGCCAAAATTAAACATCTGTGGTATCAAAACCAACATATCTGCTTATGTAACCTGTCAAAAAAAATGAAGGAAAGAAAAAGAGCGAGAAGAATTCCTTTCCTCTAAAGACAAGGTAAACTATTAAATACCACAATGGACAGGAGAGGAAAAACAAATGTTTTTTTTTTTAGTGTTGGCCATTTGGTTAAATAAATTTGAAAACTACACAAAACCACAACATAACATCATTATAAATTAAAGAACAAACAGCGAATTGGATTACAGACAATTTCTTTTTTTTTTTCCTAAAATTTCTGAAAATGTGAACCGAAAAATCCAGCATAAGTGAAATAAACAAGGTAACAAATAAACAATCACAATACACCAAGTCTTGCAATTTAAATTAAAATAAAAATTTAGAATAAAAATAAAATAAAATAAATAAAAATATTCATAAAAGCAAGATTTTGTCAAACCCAATATATATATATATATATATATAAACTGACACACTCTGATCTGCTGCATAAGCCTCAAAACTTTAACCGTGATCTGTGAAGATGGCAGATGCACGGTTAAATCAGTTTAAGCCTATTACAGCCATTCCTGTTGGTAAAATAGAAAAAAAAATAGCTTAATGCCAAAATTAAACATCTGTGGTATCAAAACCAACATATCTGCTTATGTAACCTGTCAAAAAAAATGAAGGAAAGAAAAAGAGCGAGAAGAATTCCTTTCCTCTAAAGACAAAAGCCAGTGAATCAGATTCTTGTTTGCTGCAGACGGATTAGGAGATGACTGTTGGGAGCCGGACAATGCCTTGCTCATGAATAACCTCTGACGCCTGCAGAACAATGAGTGACGCGCTAGACCGTCGTCTCATTAGATGCTTTATCACATGGGTGGAATCAAGCAGAACAAATTAAGCAATTTTAACACCAGTTTTAATAGGTCTGTAAAACTAAATCACTGATCTTGTGCTTTTAAAACTGATCAAAGTTTATTAAGGTGTAAAGAATTCATAAATACAACGATATTAGGGAGTTATTATAAGGCATTTTGGAAGAACTTTGAGGAATATTTTAAGAAACATTGTGTTTATCTCTCAAATGGTTAGTGAATTCTGATCCGTTACTGACAATATCCGGATCAGCATATGTGGTAAAGCTTACAGAAAATCAAATATGGATTATAATTGGTGAATGCAAGATGTTGGAGGATGTAAGCAGCGTACAGAAACTTCTGAGGATCCTTCTGTAGACAAACATGCATAATGTGGTCAAGGAAGTTTCAGATAGTGTCTAACAATGAATCTATGCTAACTAAAAATGCTAAATCTTATGTTGGAGCTGATTTCAAAATTGTTTCAGTACATGTCAAATTAAAATAATTGTTAAGAGGATGTTGATGATGATGAAGCACACACTGAAGAAGATATAAGCCTTTCTAACGTTAACTCACAACAACATTTTTGGACATTGTCTTCTTCTATTTTCAAGTAAATGCATTTTGGGATTGGGAAACTTTTCTGGAACAAGGCCTAGTGCCGTAGAGCGCTTGAAATGTTTTCTCTCCCAAGGGAAAAGTTAATAGAAAAAGCTTTGAGTCACTATATGAGAACTTTCTTATACTCCTAATAATTGGACCAAGCTGAACTTAATATACATACATGCATACATATTTAACCAATATTTATACTTTTCTTCTTATTCTTTAGCTTTCCTGTAGCTAAAACAGTAGAGTATAGTGCTAGCAACACAATGGTCATGGATTCAATTCCCATGGAAAGCAAGAACTGAAAAAAATGTGCAAAGTAGCTTTGGATAAAAGCATCTGCCAAATGCAGGAATGTTACCATTGGTTCCACTGATAAATTGCATCATTCAGTGGATCTCTAAAGAATAGCACCTAGTAATTCCAATGCATTCAACAGGAAACAACAGTTTTCACAGGTAAAGTAGCCTAACTTATTTAATGTATTGACTCTAAGTGAGAAATAAGACTGCAAAACAACTTTGCATAAACAATAACTTGTAGTCTGATAATTTGTCAAAAACCAGAAATACAGAAATGTATAAAAACGTATCCCACATATCAATTATCAAACACATAAACAAAAACAATCATTATCAATATCATATCAATATGTAAAAAATAAGTGGTTGATCTCTACGAAATCACATTGATTTCTTCAGCAAACAACTTACAAAATGAGGAAGATCACAGGAATTCGCCATAAGAATGAACAATATTTGTTACTTTTATGTTAAGTTAAAAGTATAAGGTCATATCAGATAAATGGTAAAAAGAGTTGCATGCTGTCAATAACAGCCATAACCTAAACATTCCTATTTCAGCGTAAACATGCAGATTCCTCATGCATCAGAGAAAAAGCTTTTGCACCTCACTTACATACCAATGCAATGCATGCTTTAACAACATCAATCATTACATTCATAAGCTTATGGATGTCAGCAGCATGAGCATGGGCTGGCTATACAACGCAGTTCAATTTCAAAAAGAACACCTTTTTAAGGTTGGAGAGAGAAAATAAGTCAACATTTAAAAAGTGTTTTCAAACTTAATCAAACAACGACTGTTCATAACGACTGTGAGATTTTAGGGCACCATAATAGTGAATTTTGGGGTATCATAGTAGTGTTCGAAATTCCGAAAAGAACATATACAGTATTTTTGTCATCATATGCACATTCTATTCGATTATGATGTCTAGGTAACGTTAGGCAGCTGAGAAAATCTTGAAACACAGCCATTCTCCCTATGTTCCCTCCAATAAAAGTAGCCAAAGGAGCTGCGTTAACAGCGAATACAAATAAATACAAGGAATTAAGGAGAACCATGGAGATCGATTGAGGGTTCAAAAACTGCCTTTTTGAAGTATTAAAAAAAATGTGCCAAAAATGCATATAAACACCGTATTCTATTATTACACACGCAGACATGGACGTTGCGTCTGGTCAAAACATCCAAATTGTGTCAGAACAAAATCAATGAGTTTACAAAACTAAGGAATAAGCTGTCAGCTAAAAGTGTTTAACTTAAGATAAAAAAAGGCAAAAAGCACGTAAAAAGAGTGTGAATGAGAAGGAGAAGGGGGAAAGAGGGAAAGAAATCCCTTGTACGTCTCCCTCATAGTTCACAGCTGGAAGTCTGGGGAGAGATGCAGCATTAGCGGCTAATGTGAGCTAGCTTAGCTACCATTGTTTTTACTGCCTTAAAATCCCGCTTTTAAAGCTCAAATATCCGCGCCTCGCGCTGTTTTTAAGAGTCCCGATCAATTTTCTATTTTTCCCGCGCAATTGGGATTCATTTCGAACGGCTGGCTTACCTGAAATAAATATGAACTCCAGCTCGGCTCCATTGCAACACTTAAAAAAATCTGCAGGAAACCTACAAGAAATCTACAACAAAGCAGCAAAACATGGCAGCTGCTACAACTTCCTGTAACCCCGAGGGCCAAACCATTTCATCTGACATACGCGCTGCTGCTGCTGAGATTCTGCCAGCTCACTCCATCACATCACTGCACTGCACTCACAAACACACTTTAGAGCAACGATAATTTTTTTATTTTTAATCAAACATGTATGTATTATATCATTAAACGACTTTTAACGCGACAAAACGAAACTGAATTTCAACGACGTCGAAATAAATAACCATATAATTCTTAAATGAATATGCATATTTTAGGTGCTATATAAACAACTGACTTAAAGTAAAATTATTGGAAAATGTAAAAACATTACGCATTAATTTTAAAAACGTCAATATGCATATTTATTTATTTATTTATTATTTACTTACCTAGCTGTCTGCAATCTTGAATTAAGTTAAAGGTATTGCATTAAGTATATTATAATACAAACATAGAAATACACAAGTACAACAAATAATAAAGTAAACAGACATCCAGTTTTGGTGTGCATGAAGTGAGAGGAACAAATGCAAAATATTAAGATTATGTATGGAGTAACCAAGACAGATGTTGAGGCGGTGAAAATTATGTTTGTCTCCGGATATTGTGTGTTGGGGGCAGATGGTGAGGTAGTGAAATCACTGACGATGTGCAAAATGTTAACTGTAAAATGCATCTGTCTGTCTTTTTTTTTTGCTTGCAGTTTTTATTTTGCTTAATTTCACATAAAAAATGTCATCCTCTAGCACAGCAGATGCAACTAAAGTTATCAACTTGGCAGCTGTTTTCTTACCATGATTTTGAATTGCTGTATTGCACTTGAAAACTGTATTGTAATGCATATCTATATCCTTAATTCAAAAGAGTTCACCGAGTTTACATTTTCTCAAAAGCTCTAAATAAGATCTTCATGATCAAATCGAGTTATTATTATTTTAAAAGGCTGTTGGTTTTGCCTTTTTTGACCCAAAGGGTGACATATTGTGTTGTGTGTTTATAATACATTTCAACATTAGGAAGCATGAGTTACTTGAACATAAAGCAATAAGAAAAAGATGAGTGTAATGGGTCAGATTAAATGCTGTTTATTTCCATATTGTGGTGTATGTGTTTAACTATTTATCATGTAGAAAACAATTTCATTAGATTTCACACTCCCAGAGCAGGTATAGGACAAAATGAATCTCTCATGAATTAGCATTGTTTCCCCATTCCAGCAGGTTCTTTTGAACAATTTGTTTGACTGTTCAGGGACATTCAGAGATGGTGCATCCCATTGTATTTTTAAATCTTTGTGACATTGTACATTGGGACTCTTTGTCTGAATACAGTACAATGAGGGTGTGGATAGATGCCTGTGGTCAGCCCATTTCCCCCGGCTCACTCATTGAGGACTTTTCCTGGTGACAAACAGACCTTTTTTCAAATGTAGCAATGCAAATTGTGTTTTTTTTTGCACATTTTGTCATTTTTGTAGACAAATTATCCAGAGGTAAGTGTTTTTTCTTTGTCTATTTTATTATATTAATTTTGAAAGAGTGAGCCATTTTATTGTCCTACCAAATTAAATGACTGTAAAGAGGATATAATTCAGGATAATTGGGCCATTTTCCCCAGTCACCTCAATGGCAAAAAAAGTGTCCCAGTTTACTTAAATTCACCTCTATGTAGATTACACAAGTAATCAAGCAATTATGAACCTTAAATACATTTAAAACATGAAAATGCATGATGAAGAACTGAAATGCACATAAATCAACATATTGGTATCACAAATTGAAATTTTTTAAAATATTGTTTTTAATTTGTCTAAACAGTAGATTATTTAACTCTCTTAAAGGAATAATTCACATGAAATTTTGCTGAAAAATTACTCACCCTCAGGACATCCAAGATGTAGATGACTTTCTTCATCAGAACAGATTTGGTGTAATTACAGCTGAAAGTTAAAATGCCTTAATGATGGATTTGTTTCTTACAAACACGCAGCTTCACAAGATATTAATTGATGGACTGGAGTCGTGTTGTAGATTATTGTGATGGTTTTATCAGCCATTTGAACTTTCATTCTGATGGCACCCATTCACTGCAGAGGAGCCATTGGTGAGCAAGTGATGTAATGGTGATGTAGTGATGTTAAATTTCTCCTCTTGGATGGCCTGAGAGTGAGTACATCTTCAGCAAATTTTCAATTTTGGATAAAATATTCTTAAAAAAAAAAAAAAAAATGTATGCAATATATTAGATGACAACATAACAAAATATCTTTGCCTTTCCACTATTTCCTTGTTTTCTCCAGATTAAAAAATGGGGGACTGGTCAATTCTGGGCCGCTTTCTAACAGAGGTTCAGAATCATTCGACGGTCATCGGTAAGATCTGGCTGACGGTGCTCCTGATCGTTCGCATCCTGCTGGTGACCCTGGTTGGAGATGCTGTGTACAGCGATGAGCAGTCCAAGTTCACTTGCAATACGCTGCAGCCTGGCTGCAACAATGTCTGCTACGACACTTTTGCCCCCGTCTCCCACTTGCGCTTCTGGGTCTTCCAGATTGTGCTGGTCTCAACACCTTCCATCTTCTACATCATCTATGTGCTGCACAAAATCACCAAAGATGAGAGGCTGGAGACAGAGAGGGTCCAGGCCAAGCACCCCGTGGGAGACTATTCTGGGCAGCTGGAAGGGGATGGTGTCAGAATGGGCTATGGACCCCAGGGAGAAGAATGGGGTGGTCAGGATGAGGAAAGCGTGGAGCAAAATCTCCTGCAGGATGATTTCGGTGAGGTTGGCAAGGATCCAACCATACTCTCCAATCAGGTTCTCCTCATCTATATTGTTCACGTCCTGATCCGCTCCATCCTAGAGATCATGTTCCTTGTCGGTCAGTACTACTTGTTTGGATTTGAGGTGCCTCATTTGTTCAGATGCGAAACGTACCCTTGTCCGACACGGACTGACTGTTTTGTGTCACGAGCCACTGAAAAGACCATTTTCCTTAATTTTATGTTTAGCATCAGCCTGGGTTGTTTTCTCTTGAACATTGTGGAGCTTCACTACCTTGGTTGGATCTACATTTTCCGCTTGCTGTGTGCTGCCTGCTTCCTGTGCTTCAGGCCAGAGAGGGAACTGTACTCTCAACGCAACCCTTTGCTGCTACGCCTCAGACACTCAATGCGGAGCAGGCTGATCCTGCAGTCCCCCACAACCACCCTGTCTGAGGAAAAGACGGGGACGGCTTTGCTTTCACACGGCCCAGCCATCTCCTTCGAGACTGACTCTACTCTTGAGTGCACCTCAAAGAGGAACCCAGAGGAGAGGGAACATATGAGGCTGAAACTGGCCAACATGGCTAGATTTACTGGCAAAAAGTCCTGGTTGTAATGTGTATTGATGGTTTTTATTTTCATGTTTTGTCATGTTGTAACGTTCAACGCCATTTTGTGTTTGATTCAAATGCTTGCAATGCTTGAGCTAAAAAGTTTCACCCTTTTAGAGCTTTGATTGTAAATCAAGATATGCACCTTTCAAAAATTTTGAATTGCCATAAAAATGAATATTATATATTCAGCTGTGTCGGGATATGACCATCAAATTATAAATGTATATTACAGCTCCTTAATTATTTGACTATTATTTCACTAATGAGATCTATGAGATAATGACCATTATTTATAGTTTATTTTCTTTTTGACACATATGATGTAGTGTCATGCACAACAACTCTTGGGCCAGTGCTTTATCTGCGCATGTAATACTTGCACATTAGTTTGATCTGAGTGTTTATTTAGATTCATATGCAGTGCAAATGCTTCTGTATATGCACTGCACAGTGAGAGATTGCTTGATACTCAAAAAACGTTTACATTTTAATGTATATGCATTTTTATTTTTTGAGAAATTGAAAAGTAAATATATTTAAGCTGATCTTCTCTTAGATTTCATAGAATTGTTTCTTTTAAAAATAGGGCATATAGTATCAGAAATATATATACTATACCGTGCAAAAGTTAAAATGTATTCAATGTATCCTGAAAAAAAATATCATGGTTTCCACAAAATATTAAGCAACACAACTGTTTTCAACATTGATAATAGTCATAAATGGTTCTAAAGCAGCAAATCAGCATATTAGAATGATTTCTGAAGGATCATGTGACAATGAATACTGGAGTAATGGCTGCTGAAATTGTAATAATATTTCACAATATTACTGTTTTTACTATATTTTTGATCAAATAAATGCAGTGTAAATGCGACTTCTTTTAAAAACATTAAACATTTTTTAGCAACTTCTAACTTTTGAATGGTTGTGTGTGCTTATTGGTTTTGTCCATCAACAAAAAGAGAAAAGAGCACTTAACATAGAATAATGGATGCTTGATCAGAAAATGATTTACAGAAACATTTTCAAAGGCATGTACCATCTTCATTAGTTCATTAGAACATGTAAAACATAGAGTCAATGGTTTATTTTACATTTAGAATGAAAAAGAAGGAAAAAGAGAAACACATAAAATGATAAACAAAAATGTTGATTTATATTATCCTGAATTTAAAAGATACCGAACACTAACAACAAGAGCTGACCTCCTCAGCTACTGACTTCTCTCCACCAGGCCATAGTGGGGCACTGTTTATTTTGGATCCCATTTGAACAGTTTCACTCTGAACGCTGTCTGTCCCGATCCTCTTCTGGATTTCAGAGGCCATTGTTAAAAATGCCTTCTCTACGTTGTTTGCGTTCTTGGCACTTGTCTCCAGAAATTGGGTTTTGAGTGACTCAGCAAATTCCTGAAAACAGTACAAATGAAAGTTAAAATATTAGCTTAGATCTGCCTTTCCTGTAGAACAGACTTTACAACAAGTTTGCATAAGCAGAGGGCTTACCTTTGCTGTGGTAAAGTCTACCACCTTTTTTGAGGCAAGATCACTCTTATTACCCACTAGCAACTTGGAGACATTTTCACATGCGTAGCGATCAATTTCTTCTAACCATTGCTTCACATTGTTGAAAGACTCCTGTAAAATCAAAGTACTTTGTTAAACATTCTCTGTACTCAAAATGTTATAACATTCTGTAATATTTAAAAGTATTACCTGCTCGGTGACATCATATACAATTATAATCCCATGTGCCCCTCGATAATAACTGGATGTTATTGTTCGAAATCGTTCTTGCCCTGCTGTATCCCACTTCAGGACAGAGAAACACATGAAACATTTTACAAAAACTCCTGTCATGTCTTGTTTTCATGGAGCGCACAGCTGCGAGTTTGCTCGAGCCGTTTGCTCTCTGGTCTGCGTGCCCTGTTTTCTTGTTTCACATTGGAGCGTGGTATTCGGATGCCGGGACTCATGTCTTGTTCAGTTTTGGTTTTGTGTCGGAGTTCAGACACTCGCGCTCCATGTTCTGTCTTGTTGTGTTTTTGTTTTGTGTGAGCACATGGCTTGTGTTTTGTTTGTTTCTGTGTGCCATGTGCTGTCATATCTATTGCCTTGACCCTGCCATTCTTGTTATCTGATTATTTGTTCATTTGCCCCACCTGTCCTCTCTTGCTACCTGCCTTGTTTGCTCCCTATTTATTTCTCCTTGTGTTTGCAGTCCGGTGCCAGTTCATTGTCTAATGCTCCCTTGTTGGTTCCCGTCTTGTCCCACCCTCCCTGATCCTGCCTTGCCTTGCTGTGCCCTGGCCTGCCTGCCTGCCTGTTTTCCCCTACGGGGTAGTTTTTTGTTTTTTTTTTTCTTCTTTTTTTCTTTTATTAATAAAAACCCCATCTACTGTACTCTGCACAACGATTCCTTGCTTCATCCCTTCACCCTGACAATGTTGTTAGCAAAAAAGATTAAGAAGATGTGAGTATATCATTCTTCATCCAAGTATTTCGGGCCAACTCTTAAGTGAATGGTTAGTAAGTTAATCAGCAAGGTATCAGTTTTTGTCACTTTATAAAAATAATTAGATTTTAAATGTTTTGTTCAACAAGTGTTTGTTTAAAACAGATGTAATAATTAAATAAAACAAAAAAGCAACTCAGACACAGCCAGACACAAACCAACTAGTTAAGTCTGAATATGAATGTATAAAAATGTCTGTAATATCTATACTCACAATCTGCAGTTTAACAGTCTTCCCCTCCATTTCGATAGTTCTGATTTTAAAATCTACTCCAATAGTGCTGATGTAGCTCTCTGTATAAGTGTCATCCTGTTGGAATAATTGTGTGTCAACAACAGAATTATCATTGATAAAAATATCATAAAAATTGATTAAAAAAACAACAAAAAACACAACAACCACCAGCACATAGATTTGAAACATCATGATAATGAGGAAATAATAGAAAGTTTATATTTTTTGGGGTCAACTACTTTAAATGATTCACTGAAGTACATTTAAACAGAAAATGATGGGTAAAATATTTAGCTTACAGCAAACCGTAGAAGTAAACATGACTTTCCCACACCAGAGTCCCCAATCAGCAGCAACTTGAACAGGTAGTCACTGAGAAAAACATTATAATATTATTAACATTTTATGTTACTGAACTGGTGTCCATGCTCAAATTAAGCTGCATCTTATTTCCTTTTTATTTTTGGGCAAAATTGGTAATACTAATATTAACGGCACAAATTAGATGCCTCCTCTATTCACTGTAATTTTGAAGAAAATGTGTCGACCGTTAATAACACAATGTATTGTAAACAAAAATCTAGCACCACAATAATGTAGACAAACAATCTTTAGAGCCAAAACTACTTACTACTCAGGATTCATCCTTAGGGTTATTGATAGCAGGATGCTGTGTAAACGTGTTTCAGTTCGATTATCTTGGTTCAGCTGGTTTGTGTCCTTGGAAATGCAAACAGCCACAACCAGTGAACTCAGATACTGCTCCATCATTTATTCAAGCCTTGATCAGGTTACAAAGTGGCCATTACCTGTTTCTTAAAGTTGCAGGCCTGTAGTAGTGACAACAAGCATGATAGGCATGGCATATAGAAAAGCATATGTTGGTTTCTGCTAAATTCTGAAGACATGAAGTTGTCCATGAATTATGTAACTGTACCAACCACTCAACATGATGTTATTGTAGTGTCAGTACAAGTTAATGACTACAAAAGCAAAAACACAACAAATAAAGTCATAAAGCTCATGAAATTCATATTAACAGGCAAGAAAAAACAGTGAACCCAGTGAACAGTGAACTTGTAATAGCAAACCACTGCCGCTAGAGGACACAGAAGAATGAGAGAATCCACTCACCTCATAGTTGAATATTAGTCAATGAAAGATAATACATTCCACAATGTTATTACATAACAAAAGGGTTATAAAATTGTATAATGTTGTATATTTTTTATATAGATTTTGTCAAAATAATTATCTGAAATAAAAAGGCGTATGTTTTGTTTGAGAAATTGTGTCTGATGATTAGAGGTTTGACAATTATTGAAAACATCACCACTAATTATTAAATAATGTACAATCTAATGTACTTTTTAAATATATTTTATGCCTCACCCTTTATGACTGTCATGCTGAACATTTTGAATTGTTTTTAGAATGTTTGAATTATTTGAACCAGGCACATATTTTCAGGTCTGTCGATGTTACACAGTGTAGTTGCTATTTTTTTTTAAATTAAATTAAATATAATTGTATTTTCATACTTTTGTTTTTACATTACAATTTTATCTCTTAGAAATGTCATACAGTCATATGGAACAGTTATGGCAATAATATTGCTGCAAACAGATACCGAAACAACAAAACAATGCAGGCCAAGAGATCCAAGAGGGCCAATTAATGTGTTCCCTGGACTCGAATACACTCAAAAGGCCTATATGAAAATAATGCACTTCATGAAGTCATGTATTGCTTTTCCTTATAAAGCTCAGGAGATCCTTCCAACAATGCTTGAAATTATCTGAATGTTCTTTCTTTATTTCTTTCTTTTCAGAAATTCCATATAATAAGACTCAAACTGTTTACAGGTCTACATACAGCACTTACAAATGCACTTTCAACATTGATAAACAATTAGTTCCACTCATAGAGGTCTAATGTACTTCGACAGGGCAGTTTGTTTGCATTCCTATTTAACTCAGTTGCAGACATGGCCTGGTAAATATCTAGAATGCTCCAATTTTTACTTCATCTTTTGAGCCAATCATGTGACTGATCACTCTGTATGACTCCTTGCAGCAGACAGGAAAAACATAGAAACGTTTGTTTTACACTTTTACTAAGAAGCCACTCCAAAAATCAGTGACAAATGAAACATAAAAAAAATAGATTTTTTTTATCAAAGTACATGGCTATTTTTAATTGGTGTCAATGTAAAAAGATGCTTTTTGGGCTCAGATGTGTAGGTTTAGTTACAGACTCTACCAGTAGGGGCAACCTGGGATATGCTACCAGTAACTCTACAACATTTAAAGTGACCTGAGGCTTAATTCACTTACTCAATTCAGGCCCTTGGTCTCTACAGTCTTAATCAACTCACAGCAGCTTTCCCTTGACCAATGTTTCACAGACTTAATTAATATGTTTCCCCTCTGATCTTTAGTCCCAGTAGGGTCAGTATTTTCATGGTATACCTTAATCTAAAGAATTCTGGATTCCTATAGACCTGTGTTTCTCATTATGGCACATTATGTCTAACTAATTTTACACTCCTAAAACAAGGTCATGGAGCTCTGTGCTAATGTACTAAGAAATATATCAAGTGAATCAGACTGTTATAGAAAGGAAACATCCACAATGTGCAGTATGGGGTTAATGATACAGAATTATAGATATGTATATTACTGAGATAGTTCAGTGACTCTCACTAAATTTGTTCATGTTATTCTCAGTACAAACAAATTTGTGAACTGAAGCCTGTGATCTGACAATATGTCTCAGTTCATGATAGAAATATTTCATAAAAGCAAAATTGTAAAAACTGTTCCCTTGGTAAGAAAGTCTCTGTTAAAAAGAACACTTGAGAACACTTGCAAGTATAAGGCTCTTTGACACAAATCCCCAAGGTTTTATTAGCAACAGTGTTTGCAGTTAGGGTGTTGGATAACTGGTGAATTTTTTTGAAGCAAGAGAGGTTTATTATCAAAGGATTTATTATAAGTGACAAAACAAAACTAGAGGCCATTAATAGACTCTCCCACAGGTCTCATCAATGAGACATTTTAAGGTGATGAAATGGTCTGGCGTTCGTTTAAAAAAAAAGTCACAGTGGCCCAGTAAATATATGGCAGAGTAAGTATTTAATATTATTCATATTTTCAGGAGCCTTAAATATAATGTACTGATTGAATTAAAGTACAGCTGTGGTCAAAATTTTACTTATACTTTGCAGTATCTGTAAAATGTTAATAATTTTACCAATATAAGAGGGATCATACAAAATGCATGTTATTTTTTATTTAGTACTGACCTGAATAAGATATTTCACATAAAAGATGTTTACACAAGAGAAAATAATAGTTGAATTTATAAAAATGACCCCATTCAAAAGTTTACATGCGCTTGTTTCTTGGATGATCCACAGCTGTTTTGTTTTGTTTTGTGATAGTTGTTCATGAGTCCCTTGTTCGTCCTGAACAGTTAAACTGCCTGTTGTTCTTCAGAAAAATCCTTTCAGTCCCTCAAATTCTTTGGTTTTCCAGCATCTTTTGCGTATTTGAACCCTTTCCAGCAATGACTGTATGATTTTGAGATCTACCTTTTCACACTGAGGACAACTGAGGGAACCATTACAAAAGATTCAAATGCTCACTGATGCTCCAGAAGGAAAAACGATGCATTAAGGGGTGTAAACTTTTGAACAGAATGAAAATGTGTACATTTTTCTTATTTTGCCTAAATATAATATTTTTTTAATTTACTGCCCTTCAGAAGCTACAGAAGATACTTACATGTTTCCCAGAAGACAAAATAAGTTCAATTTACACTGATCTTCAAATTCAAAAAGTTTACACACCTGGCTCTTAATGCATCGTGTTTCCTTCTGGAGCATCAGTGAGCATTTGAACTTTTTGTAATAGCTTTATGCAAGTCTGTCAGTTGTCCTCAGTGTGAAAAATGGATATCAAATTCATACAGTTATTGTTGGAAAGACAAAACAAAACAAAACAAAACAGCTGTGGATCATCCAGGTAACAACACAGTATTAAAGTGCCCCTATTATGGATTTTTGAAAATTACCTTTCATGCAGTGTGTAACAGCTCTAACAGTTCAGGTGACATGTAAAAATTGTTTTCACTTTTTCATAAAGGCATGAAACTTGGTAAACTTGTATAGTTTGCGGCCCTAAACATTTTCAGAAATGGAGCCATCGCAAAAACACCTTGTGGTTGCCATGGCGACCATTTTACTTTCCGCCATAACCAAATTATGTATTTTGTGTCATAGCTCCTGAACCAAACATGATAACACAGAAAAGGTGATGTCTACCCCTATGTTTTGATGGTCAAGGATTACAATGATACCATATACAAAAACATAAACTTATATGACGTTCTCTCTGACATGTCCCTAAAACAGGACATCAAACCATGTTTGAGATTCATGGAATGTGAAAATTAACTGATCAGCTCTGGGCTGTGTCTTGAGGGGTTTAGATGTGGGTGATGTCAGAAATATGGCTGTCTATATAAGACTAATGTGTTTCACTGTCCTTCGTGACTGACTTCACTTTGTTGGTGTCAACATTGAAACTGTAGTCTCTTCTACTGCATGAGGTGAGAAACATTAATTATGTTGTCTGTCAAGTTATATTATACAAAGATATTTTTGGGTAATTTGATATTAATATTTCCATTTCCATAGACTTCACAGGGTCATAATGGAGAACTTATCCATTGTAGTCAGTTTTGAGCTGACCCTGGATCCATTTTCCATCCCTCCAGGAGCAAAATATCCCATGTTTCTCTTTGGCATCTTTATTTACATGTTCAGTGCTTTTTGTAATCTGACCCTGATGCTCCTCATTATTCTGACACAAAGTCTTCACAAGCCAATGCACTTCATTCTGTTTAGCCTCCCTCTGAATGATTTTGTGGGAATCACTTCCATGCTTCCCAGGGTTCTCTCTGACATTGTGACGGAAACCAATAATACATACTATCCCCTCTGTGTGCTCCAGGGTTTTTTGCTCCACATGTATGGGGGTGGTATTTTGTTAATCCTGGCTGCCATGGCTTTTGATCGCTATATTGCCATTTGCATGCCTCTGCGATATAATGCTCTCATCACACCCAGAGTTGTTATGACAATTGTGGCTCTTGTGTGGGGTTTTGACTTCTTATTTATTTGTGTGCTGTTTTCCTTGCAGAGAATGCATTCAAGATGTAGATCCCATATTGTAAATGTGTTTTGTGATAACCCTTCTCTTATTAAGCTGGCCTGTGGTAATACTATAGTTAACAACATCTTTGGCTTATTTACAACAGCCATAATGCAGATTATTAGTGTTTCCATTCAAATATTTTCCTATGTGAAGATTTTGATTGCTTGCTTGGTTACAAATAGGTCTGACGCAAAGAGCAAGGCCATCAACACCTGCATTGCTCAACTGGTCATTTTCATCATGTATGAAATTGTTGTGACTTTCTACGTCCTGTCCCACAGGTTCTCAAATGTTAATGCAAACCTGCAGAAAATTATGGGGATGCTCATTTTTTTGGTGCCTCCTGTTATGAATCCAATAGTTTATGGACTGAACAGCCATGAAATACGAAAACATTTCCTTAAAATCTTTCACAGAAAAATCTCTGCTTAAATGTGTTTTATTACATCACAGTTTGTGCCAAGATGTCTTGTAAAGCCTTCTGCTCATGTTCAAAGGCAATTCCAATGAATTATTTTTTAATATATTATGTAGTAAGTAGAGAGAAATTGCACAACAATTTTCACTTTTCACTTTTGAGTAAATTAATAGATTCACATTAACGCCAAGACCTATATACGTTAAAAAATGAAAAAGACTGGTCTGCATTCTCTCTCTCTCTCTCTCTCTCTCTCTCTCTCTCTCTATATATATATATATATATATCAACAGACATTTTGGCCCTCTGCCCTTCAGTGTAACAATTCTTTGTTTCTCAGTGATATTGAAAATATCAAATCATAATCAATCAATCCTCAGACTCCAGTTCAACATCTGAAACAAAATAATTGGAACAATAACACATCAGGCAAAAAAAGCTGTGCATAAACATTGTGCACAATTTATCTCCTCCTTTATCTTAAAAAAAAGAGTGTAGACCGCTCTTTGTAACTTTTGAGAAAATTACCAGAAGATTAAAAGGACAAAAAGTTATTTTTTTATTTGTTTTGTTCCAAATTTCATGCATACTTAAATACTTATAATAGAGAATGCAGAAGTGCATTATGTCATTTTCAGTGTTAACTAATGTCTGCTATCATGAATGGCATTTTATGACAAACATCACTCATCATTAGGCAAAAGTCAGGCCCTGTCATTTTTATGGTACTTTCTGTATATACAATTTTCAGATGCAATAGGTTTGCAAGATATTTCTAACATAGACATACGTAGAGAAGCATGTATGTAATGACAAAATAGATGTATGTAATGTAATAATACATTTGGTGTCCTGTGTATTCATAAAGACCACAGAACATTGTGAAAATTATTTTTTTTTGTTCATTTTCTAAAGTTTTCTGATTTGTCACTTCAGTGTGAAACAATCGGGTTTTTTTTCTTTCTTTTTTTCTACGTTAAAAGACAAAAAATAAAAAGTTGAGATAATCCTTGCTCTGCCTGCTTCTGTCCATTGATATCCAAACAGCAAATAATGAGGCCAGACACATCATTTCTTTAAGTAAAGTAACAGTCACATTGAACTGAAAATACAATTTGAATGGAAAAGCCCTCAAGTACAACACAACATAATACAAGCCTACTTATCAGATAACCAATCCCCCAGATCTAAAATGTAATTTTGTTTAATATTTCTGGGTGTGTGTTACTTTGTAAGGACCTTAGTTAATTGTTGAGTCTCCAAATATTTGTGCAACACATTATTGATTCAATATAAATAACTGATACTACTAATGCTAATATCCATGTGCAGAAATCTTAATAAATAGAGTCATTTAAAAACCACAGAATAATGATGCAGGATAATTATAATGCAAGGACAAAATCAGGCAAATGCTATCAAGATTATATGAAGCTTGTCAGCTGAATGCATTAAAAAAAGTTAAAAAAGGCAAATATATGTACCATAAAGGACTTATTATTATAAAACAAACATATTTTAAATAGTGGGACATGTTTAACATGTGCACCTACCATTATTAGTAAAGTCTTACTTTTCTTGTTATTAAAATTATTGTGATTCAAACATGGCATCTTTTTCATTCAAAAATAGTAGAAAACAACTCGCAGTCAAGCTCGGCAACCTAAAGGTATTATTAGTGGCATTGTTCATATTGACCTGGTATCACATCAACACAATTAGTAACTTAAGACGCAAAGGTGGTTAATTATCAAGTTGTTTATTATATGTGACAAAACCAAGTGGATGCCATTAATGATATCCCCCCAGATCTCATCAATCAGATTGACATTGGCCTACTAAAAGTCCCAATGGACCAATAAACACATGCATGTGCAAATGTTATTTTCAGTGAACTTAAAATTACCAGTGAATGTTGTGTTGAATTACAATGAAGAAATTTAGTTAAAATGTTGACCATCCAAAGTCTGTTGTCTTCAAATTACATGATTAGACCTCCAAGTGAAGACCATCAAAAGTGTATGTTGACATTTTTTAGACTAGAGATTTTTACACACTTTAAGTGCAGTGAATTATACAGTGCTTTGTGTTCTGGAAACATCCACACTTGTATCTGATTTAATCCATAAAATTAGTTTTATTGGTGTAAATTAATGTATTTGGATAGATTTGGTGATATTAAGTAATATTTTTAACTTGGATAAAACCAGTTAATTTAGGTACCATTTAGGATGTGTTTACACAACAAAGATATTAACTAAAAACTAAAAACGTTTTATGCATTTTGGCCATTCATTTACACGACAACAGTGTTTTGGGGGCATGAAACGCTCCAGTTACTAACGTAACCTCGGTTCCCTGAGATAAGGGAACGAGCATTGTGTCAGCTTTCATGCTATGGGGAATGCATCGAATAGCGCCGTGCTATAAGCAAGTGCAGAAAAAGCTGCTCTGCGAGCCCTGCCCCGGAGCGCCTGTACTGAGGGCTCCTGTAAGCATGAGCTAAGCATGAGACCCGAGCCATGTAGGCCGAGGACTATATAACGTCACCAGAGTTGGGCAAGTTACTTCCAAAATGTAATACATTATATATTACTAGTTACTGTCTTTTGAAAGTAATTAGTTACGTTACAATATTACTGTCTGTCCATCTCACAAATGTAGAATCCGTCTCTGCAGTCATCTCAACCATTTAATTCCAGCATCAGGAAATAGACAAACTATTTTACCCGCGGGATTTTTTTCTCTGGTGCTGTTTTGCGGTGTTGGTAAATTCACCACTTAATTTTGAGTTAAAATATGTTGTTGTAACTTGCGTTACTGACATTGTAACGAGTAATAATATTACCCAAATTGTATTAGTAATGCGTTATATTACTGCGTTACAGCAAAAAGTAATATACTACTGTAATATTATTACTTTTGTAATGCGTTACTCCCAACACTGAACGTCACCCTTTCCACTTATAAAAGGGGAATTAGGTAGAATTAAGCAGACAAGATCCATGCCTGCAGGGCAGGGACGTCCAAGTTATAGAACCTGACCAGTGTTGGGGAGTTACTAGTTACATGTAACGGAATTACATAATTTATTTACAAAATAAATGTAACTGTAATCTATTACAGTTGCTGAGAAAAAAATGTTTAATTAAATTACAGTTACTTATGAAAATGCTAACGATTACAAAGGGGGTTACATCTGAATTTTTTCACACATGCACACACACACACACACACACATTCAGATATGATTGATTTCTTTCCCAAAATGCATTGACAGCTCTAAAATATGAGACATCAATGTTTCAGGAGTTTAGTACACAGAATAGGACACATGCTTATTCGATAACTGTTTTATTTGGGTTTGTGTATAAGCTTTATATTTTAAGATTTTTCCCCAAGGCATTGTTAGATGTCAGTGTTTCTTGACATATTTTCTATGCAAAGATTTGATTTCAAAAGCAGTATCTATTAAACTATATCTTACGATTTTAAATCTGAATTTAACCTCAGAACGATCTCAAAGTAAAAAGAGGTGCTAAAGTCTGATTTTGTGGTGGCTGTGCTTTAAAATACAATTTTTATAATCTTAATTCAAGTGGATTTTTGAGGATTTTGAAAGTCTGACATGAATCAGTGTTGAGTACTAGGTTAACCCTGCCTGGCAGGTTTAAATGTTTGAAAATGATTAACAGTTGAAAACATTCATTAGAAATTTAGAAAAGTAATCAAAAAGTAATCAAATGTAATCAGTTACATTAATTTAATAAAGTAATTGAAATGGTTACACTACTTATTACATTTTAAATAGGGTAACTTGCAGTGGTGGGCTGTCAGGGCCAGCAAAGCCTTCTCTGCTGGCCTAAACACTATCAGAATCACTGACTTAGTTTTAATATATATATTTTTCCAATAAATGTGTATTTAATTATTTCCAATAGTCTATTCTCTTCATTTCATAGCTTTTCTCTTGGTTGCACTGCTTCCAGTAGTGTATTTTTATATTAGAGCTTTTGTCCAACCAATATTTCAACAATCATGTGTTGCCAGGGTCAAATAAATCTGCCTTGAGGCCTTCAGAATCAACAGTGTGGGCGTCTGTAGTTTAAAATAAATGGCAATGAAGCTGTTGCTTTAACCAATCAGATTTCAAGTTGGCAACACAAGGGCCATCTAACGTCAGCATTTTCACATCCTTTGATTGGATGGTCAGAGAGCGTACTAGTCAGAGGTAGCAAACAGCACACTGTAAATCATTTTTGTTTTCACAATATTATCACTGTTTTCTCGGGTGTCTTACTGTATACGCTGTGTACAGTATGTTATTGTAGATTTTCAGTGCATTCTGGAAAAATATTCGCCTATTGTAAATCTAAATACAGTAGTAAATGACAGCGAAAACACAACTACACACCTCCACGGCAAAGGCTCTGTAATAAACTCATTGTGAAGATTAAAAACCACTAATTTTAATTTTGTAACTTTTTTTATCGCGTTTTATTCTGATGTTATTTGCAAGATATAAAGCTACATTTAATTTTCCATAAGAATATCTAAGGAGCACTCAATTTCCGACTCAAGCTGTATTAACTGGCCTTTTCTTCCCGGCCGCAGCAGCACTGGCAGACACAGACCGGCGGGGAGACTCATCGTGAAGATGAAAGTCCTAGGGTTCGTTAAAACACATGTATACAGTTTTCTTCATTGTCTTGTATGAAGAATTGAATTGTTACTTGCTCACTTTCCCAGTAAAGCTGTGCTAACTAGTGTTTTCCTCCCGCAGCGTGCTGGCAGACCAGCGGGGAGACCCGTAAAAAGTACGAGTACATTAAATTGGCTGTCGCCGGCCAACGAGTTGGTGTTTTTTCAATGTATGCTTCAGACACGGGTCACGACGAGGCGTTCCCCATAGCGACCCCTAGAGGACGCAGTGTCTCGTTCCCTACCTAGGTTCAATCTCCGAGCTCCCTTCAGAAACTTAACGACTAGGTCGTTTCTGACGGCTGACTGGCCAGCTACGAGGGAATGATTCGCTGCAATAGCTGCCACATAGACTTTAAGCATGGAAGGGGTGCACCCCTTATCCAACAGCTCTTGTAGAAAGGTTAGCACGTGGGACACGTCACAAGGGAATGGGTCCAAGCTTTGTGCTGTACACCAGTCAGAGAAGACTGACCATTTAAGGGTGTTAAGGCATCTTGTAGACAGGGCTCTTGCCTTTAAAATGGTATTAGTCACACTCGCGGGGAGCTGCAAAGGCTCCCGTCAAAGGGGCCAAGGATGAAGGCTCCACAGCTCTGGCCGGGGGTGCCAAATCATGCCCTTCGCTTGCGAGAGAAGGTCCTTCCTCAATGGTATTGGCCAAGGGGCTGTCGATAGCAGCTGGATCAACTCGGAGAACCACGTCTAATTCCTCCAGAGTGGGGCCACCAGAAGGACTGAGCATCTGACTTCCCTGACCCGTCTGATGACCTGAGGAAGCAGGGAAATGGGGGGGAAGGTGTACAGGCGAGCCAATCGTGGGCCAGGGCATCTAGCTGTCTTGGGAAATAAATTGGGCATTGTGAGTTGTAATCTCCATTCTCCTGGAGATACATTGTCTCTGGACAGCATGTCTGCCCCTTGGTTCAGTCTGCCCGCAACATGAACTGCTGTCAGTGAGAGGAGTTTGCCCTGTGCCCATAACAGGAGGCGACAAGCCAGTTGTGAAGGAAGCGTGACCTGAGACCACCTTGGTGGTTGATGTAGGCTACCACTGTCATGTTATCCGAGCGGACCAGGATGTGGTGCCCCTTTAAGGCCGGAAGGAAGGTTTTTAGGGCCAGAAAAACTGCCATCATCTCAAGGCAGTTGATATGTTAGTGCTGCTCCAGGTTTGACCATTAGTCAAACGCCGGTTTGCCCCTGTACAGAGCACCCAACCCAGGTTGGAGGCGTCCGTCGTTACTACCTTCCTTTTGGAGGTCAGTCCCATCGAGACACCCAATTGAATTGGTCGCATGTTGAGCAGGCCCAGAGGAATCACAGAGGTGGCGGCCGACAGAAGGCCGAGCATTCTCTGGAAAGCCCTGAGGGGACATGAAGTCCCTAATTTGAATGACGCAGCCAGTCGCTGAATAGTCAATGAGCGTTCCGGTGTAATTAATGCCCACATTTGGGCTGAGTCTATAATTGTCTCCAGAAAGGCCACTCGCTGTCTGGGAGACAAACAGCTTGATTGCCAAATCAAGTTTTCCAATCAAATTGGAGGCCAAATTGATTTTCAACCCAATGCGCTCTAGGTGGCTGAGCAGCAGCGACATGTGAGCGATGAGTTCCCATTCTGATCTGGCTAAAACCAGCCAATCGTTGAGGTAATTCAGAAAGCAGATTCCCATCTGCCTCAGAGGGGTAAGAGTTGCATTTATGCACTTCGTAAAAGTGTGTTCCTGTGTTAGATTAGTTTATATGTCTTAGATTTATCCAATAAAGCCTTATTGATATTGAAGAGAAGTATCTTGTGTTTTGTGCTTACAAGTTAATGTCTTAAACTGCCGATCTTGTTACTGTGCTAATAAATAGTGTTTTCACTATACTTTGGATATTAATATCCATTGCAGAATTGATGTCATGCGGCTCGTTCAATGAATCGCTGGCCGTCTCAGTGATCAGCCGTAAAACAGTGATTCTGTCCAAATTCCCTTTAAAATCTTAAATGATTCCCTTTGAGCTAAATTGACCTGTTTCCCTTACATACCTCTCTTTTATTGTGTGCAATATCATGTAGCACTTTCTGCTTACAGTGCAATATTTCAGTGCAATATTTGACTGTTCGTTTTGCCTTTTTTTGTATTGTTTCTTTGGAAATTCTACTTTAATTGTTTCCTAATTAAATTAGATGTTTAGCTTGCACTAATTTATGTGTGATTGCTCTGTACGGATTGCTCTAATCTTGCTGTACTTTTAGTATAGTGAAGACATGTGGAGGAAACCTTGGTTCTTGACTCAGGGCTTGGTGCTGGGAGCTCCTTGTCGCCGCGTAATGCTAGCGCCGGACGCGCCCCTCATCGGTTGAGGAGCGGTCATGAGTGCCCGGGGTACGGAGAGTTTTGGCCAGGCTCAGGTGGACCTGATCGCTACTCGAGAGACATCGCACTATCCCCTCTGGTACTCTCTGACTCATCCAGTTCCAATGGGCAGTCAGTGGGCAGACACCCCCTGGTTACATGTTTCCTCCTCGGTGTGCTGAGGCTGAGGCCTCCGGCCAGAGAAGCTTATGCTAAGCAGTGGATCAGGATGCTATTCCAAAGCCTCGAGTCTTCTGATCTCCCCTCTCTTTTGGAGGTCAAGACTCACTCCTTCTGAAGTTGGCCTTGGGCAGGATGTCCCCGCCTACTTTGTCAGGTGCCGACTTGCATTCTGCGCCACTCCTGGCTCCTTCTCTCGCTTAAGAGTGCTCTTCCACACTAGGCAGGGACTTGTAAGTCTGGCGGCGTGGGCATTCTTGTTCCCGAAGCGTTTCGACGCAGCTCGAGTTCCTGAAGGGGAATGTCTCATGTTACGCATGTAACCATGGTTCCCCGAAGGGAACGAGATGATGCGTCTCGGTGCCATACTTCCGGCATCCCTGCAAGCGATTTTGTTATATTTTTTTGTTATATAATGTACCCTTAGTTATCATTAGGGATATGCCGGTATCAAATTTTCATGTTGGCCCACGATAACAATATCGTGCATATTCATTACCGTGATAAATCGCATTACCGAATACCGGCACAAGTCTAGTTATCATTTTTAGTTTTTTTCAGTGCATGCCCATTTTGGCATACAAGCCCATATTTCTTTCACTGGAGGGCCTATATTGCCATATTACAGCCTTCTTTCATAGCTGGAAGCATGTGCAATATCCCCAAGATCCCCTTTTGGGATCAATAAATCCTCTTTTCTATTCAAGGAAAAATTATACCTTTTAAAGTCACCATGAATTTAAAATTGGCCCAATTATTTTTATCATTAATGCATGTTCCTGAAACATTTCTGATGTGCACAGATTTTTCAGTGCTGGAATTAATTAGTATGTGTGATATGTATGTGTACATCAGGTTTGTGTGAGAATCTGTGTCATCACATTGTCAGCCTGTGACATGTATTTTGCATTTTTACATAATTCGTCTTCAGGGGTTATTATGGGGATGATATTAGTATGATGACTGTCTATATAAGAGAGTTTCAACTCGACCTTGAAGAAGACAACATCAACATACTGTAGTCTCTTTTAACTGAGGTGCTGTTAGAGGTTTAAAGTGTGGATGAGGTGAGTGACATGCTGACAAATTGACAAATTATTTTTCACTTCATAAAAGGGGAATTTTGGGTTTTATTGATATGAATGCAAAAGTACAAATTTTTCTCTTATTTTACATAGATTCTAGAGTCATAATGGAGAACTTATCCATCATAGTCAGTTTTGAGCTGACCCTGGATCCATTTTCCATCCCTCCAGGAGCAAAATATCCCATATTTCTCTTTGGCATCTTCATCTACATGTTTGGTGCTTTTTGTAACCTGACCCTGTTGCTCCTCATTATTCTGACACAAAGTCTCCACAAGCCAATTTACATCATTTTGTTCAGCCTCCCTCTGAATGATTTTGTGGGAATTACTTCCATGCTTCCCAAGGTTCTCTCTGACATTGTGACGGAAACCAATAATACATACTATCCCCTCTGTGTGCTCCAGGGTTTTTTGCTCCACATGTATGGGGGTGGTGTTTTGTTCATCCTGGCTGCCATGGCTTTTGATCGCTATATTGCCATTTGCATACCTCTGCGATATAATGCTCTCATGACACCAAAGTTTGTGATGGGAATTGTTGCTTTTGTATGGGGCCTTGACCTTTTTTTCATTGGTTTGCTGTTTTCTTTGCAGGGAAGGAATTATAGATGCAGATCCAACATTGTAAATGTGTTTTGTGATAACCCTTCTCTTATTAAGCTGGCCTGTGGTAATACTATAGTTAACAACATCTTTGGCTTATTTACAACAGCAATGATGCAGATTATTAGTGTTTCTATTCAAGTATTTTCCTATGTGAAGATTTTGATTGCCTGCTTGGTCACGAGTAGGTCTGATGCAAAGAGCAAGGCCATCAACACCTGCGTTGCCCAACTGGTCATTTTCATCATGTATGAGGTTGTTGGAAGTTTCACCATTCTGTCACACAGGTTCTCAAATGTAAACGCAAATCTGCAAAAGATTATGGGAATGCTCATTTTTCTAGTCCCTCCACTTCTGAATCCAATAGTTTATGGATTGAACAGTCAGGAATTACGAAATAATCTGCTAAAAATCATACGCAGGAAAATCTCTAAAATGTAAAATATTTGTAGAAAAAAATATTTTTGTCGCTGTTTATGCCAAGAGATTCCACAAAGCCCTTTACATAGTAGTGTTATGATTAATTATAAAAGTGCAGTAGCAGAAAAAAAAAATACAGCCATTTAAGACATTTTTAAGCACAAGAAACTGCAATTAAATATTATTTAGTTCACTTAGAATACAGTTAATTTTTCACGTTGATACATCCATGAACAATGTATTACTCTTTTGGAGAGTCTCAGAGACCTCAGGTATAAAACATGAATTATCACTGAAGATACGTTCCTGGAAACTGTTTCTTTTGATATGTTGATTGATATCTTTGTGTGTGTTTCATGTGCACAATTACTATAACATTTTCACATTTCTGAAAAGTGCATGTGTTAACATGCATGGTAAAACATAATATTGATTGGGCCATCAGAGCTTTCATTTTATCAAAAGCAAAGCAGGATACCCAGGGCTCGGTTTACACCTATGGCCATTTCTAGCCACTGGGGGACCATAGACAAGCTAGGGGAACTCATATTAATGTTAAAAAACCTCATAAAGTGAAATTTTCATGCCATGGGACCTTTAAATATCCAATGGATTTTGATTAGGTCAAAGGAACATGTTCAAAGAATCTGAATGAAATAAGTGGTTAATTTAGAATTTACTATTGTTTTTTTTATGTCTAGGCCTACAACACTGTTTTCTCTGGGACAATCCATCTTAGTCCAAAACAGTCCAAAAGAGACTGTGGGTTAGATATGTTTTATTTATATAGAAATATTTATTATTCAGTCTTTTAGTGGATGCTTGTGATTGTGATTTTAGTGGATGATTGTGGGAAGAAAGAGTGCTGTTTCATGATTTGGGCCTAAATGTACAATATATTCTCACTTATTGGTAGCCCATGATATCTGTCAATGGATGTCGATGGAATTGCAATTATTTTCAAGGCATATATGCATAAATGTCTTTTATTAAACGTATACTCAATGCTACAGGGCTTTTTTTTTTTTGCAAGAGAAAGGCATGCTGTTTTCTGCATTATAATGAAATGTACAAACACAACAGACCTACAATCTACAGACCTACAGTCAATCAAATACATTTCTATTTCATTTTAACTTTGCTAACCCTACTAGGGGGAATACAGCTTTTTTGTCTATTTATCTTTGAATTTTGTGGTTTTCATTGTTGTCTAACCTTTATCTGAATAATCCATAGTGTCATCACCATTGTTTGCCACTGCATGCTGTTATTGTTTTCATAAATATATTTGGACAAGTATATGCAGGGCCTATGTCTAATCTACTAGTACCAAAATAGAGGATATATGTCCATGAAAAATCTTCAAATGCTGACTCTGGTGCAAACATGGACTATTATGATAGGCTTTGCAAATGTTGTCAGCTTCACCTCTCACACAAGCACCAGCCTCCACATGAATTTTTGAATATTCCACTGTTCCGCAATCTTGTGTATCAGTCAGCGATTGGATTACCGCTAGTAATAGCATAGTCCACACAGGTTTTCTCTTTGTATTGGACACATTTTGTGACGCTGCTTCAGATTTGGTTTTTTAAACTGGATGAAGGAAATGGCTAAAAAGAAAAAAAAACAAAAAACTTTCCCCCTTTAAGCCTGGAATGTGCTACACGACTGAAAAGATGTTTAAAAGACTTGGCACCATACACTTGATGACTTTGTAAACAGTTACAGCGAAACAAATCATGCACTAATGTCTGATCACACATTACCAGACTTGTAAGTCATTCCGATCACAAACTTAAGTAGAAATATGCACCTTGTTGCTAGGAGATGAGTGACAAATGAAAATGTGTTCAAAAATTGGCTCAAAATATCAAACATGTTTGATCTCCGATGACTGGGTGGAATCTTAGTCTGAAGCTAAAAAAAATAAAATTAATAAAACTCTATGCCCATCGTACATTGTGATTTTCTGTGAAATACTGTTCAACTCTGACTGCAGACTTTAGCAGCTAGAATCAACTCCAAAAACCTTAGTAAATATTGTGTATTGTATTCCAGCCTTTAGTGTTTAAAATAATGTGTGGTAGGCTTATCATTCATTTGAATAATGTGCAACATATATCTGTTAACATCTCAAAAAATGTGTTTTAGGGTTTCATGGCTGTTTAAGCTCCACTATTCTAAAATGGCAAATTCAGCTGACATCTGTTAAAATGTAGTGAACATCTCGTGTTCATTTAGACTCAGACATTGCATCATCTTGCGTCATAAGACCATCAACTGAACTTAAAAGGCATAAAAGGCGATGCTGCACCACAGGTGCATGTAGTTAGTGTATTCCGGTCATACAACTTAAAATCAGTAAGTGAACTAAGGTAAGACTTATTTTGACTTAATCTGCACGGTTAAGCATGCAGTCAGATTTACAAAATCTGAAAAAGCACAGAGAACACATAGATCAGAACTCCAGCCAAGAACACAGGATATATATAGAATTTTACTTAAACAGTCATGTAACAAACATGACTGTTTAAGTAAAATTCTCTATAGGGTGAAAATGTATTAATTTTTGTTTTCCATCAAGGTTTTTAATGGCTGGGAATCTTTCAAATCCCACTTTCACACTCAACCTTAAAATTGCAAAATTTGATATCCATCCCAAAGCAATATATCCTGTGTTCTTGGCTGGAGTTCTGATCTATGTGTTCTCTGTGCTCTGTAATGGAGCCATTCTTGGACTGATAATCACTCAGAGAAGGCTTCACAAGTCCATGTTCTACATCCTGTTCAGCCTCCCTCTAACTGATTTAATTGGAATCACTTCCGCTCTGCCCAGGGTTCTTGTGGACATTTTAACAGAAACAAATGATGTGTATTACCCTACATGTGTTCTTCAGGCTTTTCTGCTACATTTGTATGGAGGTTCAATACCTTTTCTACTGGCAGCCATGTCGGTAGACCGGTATATAGCAATATGCAACCCGCTCAGATATAATTCTATCATGACTCCTTGCAAAATATGTGGAATCATTATGCTGGCATGGGGCCTTGACATTGCCTTAATACTAGTGTTGTTTTCTCTTCACTCTAGAATGGAAAAATGCAAGTCTTTTATTACCAATGTGTACTGTGACAACCCATCTTTGCTTTTGCTTTCATGTGAAAGGGATTTCACTGTGAACAATATTTATGGTTTATTTATAACAGCATTTATGCAGCTGAGCAGTATCTCTGTCCAGCTGTACTCTTATACGCAGATTCTCATCACATGTATAAAACAAACACATGCTGATTCAAAAGTTAAGGCTCTAAATACATGTATAGCCCAGATCGCTACATTTTTCCTCTTTGAAATAGTGACAACTGTTGCTATATCATCATATCCGATCCCCAGCCTCTCTTCCAGTGCACAGAGGATTTGTGCTTTGATGATTTACACAGTCCTTCCGACTGTCAATCCAGTCATATATGGAATGAAAACTAAAGATATTAGAATAGCTTTCTTTTTGGTTTGGAAAAGGCACAAAGTTAGCCCAGGTAAAAATACATCTGCTGTTAAAAACAGCAGAAAATAATAATAATTATTGCATGTAATAATTGAAAAAAAAAGTTTCTTGGTGTTGTATTCTGGATGTAAATAGACACAGTTTTAACTGTACATTCCATTCTTGTTAAACTGAGACTAATTATCAATAAAAAAAGGTTAATGAACATTTACCAAACAACTGTATCATAAAATAATTTCAAAATATGATTTTATTACATCATCTTTTGGTGTAAATAATTTCTTTATAATTGTTGTGAAGGCATTAAAACATTTAAATAAATGTATTATCTGTTTAGAATGTACTTTTTTATGTGTGTATAAATGAGCAAAATATAAAAGAATAATTGTGGGATATATACTGGATCTGAGGATTTGTATATTGTCACTGAATGAATAGAGTGCTTCTGATTCTATATCCTCAACTAACAGTCATCAGATCTGCAGTTAATATTAAATTACAATCAATAGCCATGGTGAGAGAATGAAACAAACCTTTTTTTGGTCATGAAATAAAGAGAATGACATTAACAAATAATGAAAATGAACCCTAACCCTAACTACTATAAACAAAAATATTATTTCTCCACAAAGACTATTGATGTTGTTGTACAAGTGTCTTTTGTTTCCACTAAACTGAGAAAACCAATTAAAGAGAATAAAAAGCAAAGGCAAGATTTGGACAAGAAAGCAGTGAACATTAATGAAAACATAGTTCAACATTTGCACAATACAGGTTTTAAAATGATCAAAATATAGCGGCAAATACAAATTATTCATTATTATTTGAGTTCTGACTGCAATGTAAAATAAAATATTGTTAATGCAAAAAAGCTTGAATACATCTGAAACATCTGAGGCTTTGTTAACCTTTATTCCTGAAGGGAATTATTTTATATTACTATAAGTTGCTATTACTGATAAGAATAGTAGAAAAAAAGCATTACTAAAAAAATTAAATACATTTTTGCCACTCCATAAAAGATTTACAGAAGTAAATCACACAAGTAAAAAAAAAAAAATATTGTACTCTCACATAAACCCTGCTGTTATATCAGTATAGAAAAAGCTTTTATTTAACATAAGGCAGGTTGTCCCATCATGGCAGCATCATCACATGACCAGCCAAATGCTACTCACTTTTTATCATTAATATGCCTATTTATGGACACTTTATAGATAACAATATGATAAACAGATTTAGCTTGACACAACTGTAACAGAAAAAGTTACACACAAGGAGCCGTTTACATCAGAAACTTATCTTGTTTTTGAAACAGGTGAACATTTTTTGTCTGATCTCTTTAGTTTTAAAACCATACACAAGTGGATTCACAAGAGGAGGAAAGATAAAGTTGGAAATAGAAAACACCCTGCGTAGGAAAGCAGGAACGAACTCAGATCGATGTGAAAGAAGAGGAAAAAGAGTATTAAACTCTAACAACAGGAAGACGACCAAATGAGTGCCACATGTCTGAAGTGCCTTAATCTTTGCATCAGACTGCTTATTAGTAACACAAGTGATTAATATATGAATGTATGTAAATGCAACAACAGAAAGTGAAAGGCCGTGGTAAAAAATTATGCAACTCAACCCAAAGATATTGTTCACCTCTGTGCCGTCACATAAGAGTTTCATTAATGCTGTCTTATAGCAGACTAGATCTGTCATGTGTGTCTGACAAATCCTGTAAGGTATTAGAAGAGAGAAAACTGCTATTATAAGAGTAAAATTAAAAAGCCACATCCCAGTTATGATTTTCACCAAGTTATTGGTAGTCATAATGGCTCCATATCTCAGCGGGCAGCAGATAGCGATATACCTGTCATAAGCCATAGCGGTAAGAATAAGATAAGATGCTCCACCATTCAGGTGTACGAAAAAGCCTTGAAGCAAACATGCAGGATAGGATATTGATCTGTCCTGAGACCATATACTATACATTAGCTGAGGAAAAAGGCTTGTAGCACCCATTGCGTCATTGATTGGCAGGTTAAGCAACAGTATGTACATTGGTTTGTGAAGATTTCTGTTCAAGCAAATTGTAATAATAATTGTTAGATTGCAGAGTAAGATGAACAAGTATGTTATTAATCCAAATATGAATGCAGGATAAATGCTCGTCTCAGTCAGTTCCAAAGAGTGCAAAGTCAGGACCAGTGAGAGGACAGACCCATTTGGATACATGATGAATGTTCTTACTATTAATGGCCTACACAAACCAGCATAAACAAGCTGTGAATGCTATCAATATAAATAAAGAACAATTATCAAAAATAAGAAGTGAAAATCTTGCCAGAACTTATGGGAAGTTGGTGTCCAACATTTATCCATTTCAACCTTTCATTTTGCCATATCCAGCATCATCTTACTTAGGCTACAACCTAAAAAAGGAATAAACGTTCAACAACAGCAGGCTAAATTTGCCACAATATGATTTTTTTTGTGTGTAAAATCTACATCTCATTAGATCAATAAGGCACATCTTTCACTGTATAATTTAAATAATTGTTTGTCCTCATTTGCTTAAAACCATTACACAGTTGTTGAGATTTGAAATAATGTGGTCTATTTGCACAAACGGTCATGCATAATGTCACCTTAAGTGATCATCCTTCAGCACTGTTGAATGTCACCTGTGGGCTAATGATTTATACTCATGAAGTTGGGTGGAAAAACTCCCGTTTGCGTTGGATTAGTCATGGGAACAGGTGCTGTTTTGCAGCATGAGCACAGCCCTGCTGGTAGATGTGGTAACTACACCATCTGGTTTAAAAAGCATCTTTCTGCTTTGTCATTCAAAATTTGCAAAAAAATACTGAAATATCGCATTATACCTGGGTTGCTGACAAATAAAATATCAGTTAACCTCTTGATGAAAATCTTTCATTTAGATTGATAAATATATGTTGTGACTTCCCACACAGCGGACGATCTTGGTGTGAATGTGGTCTCTGGAATGTACGGCAATTACACTGTGTGTGACAGCAAAGAACACATTTGAAAGTTTTTCTAAATAGATTTTTTTTGCTGACAAATAAAATATCAGTTAACCTCTTGATGAAAATCTTTCATTTAGATTGATAAATATATGTTGTGACTTCCCACACAGCGGACGATCTTGGTGTGAATGTGGTCTCTGGAATGTACGGCAATTGCACTGTGTGTGACAGCAAAGAACACATTTGAAAGTTTTTCTAAATAGATTTTTGAAGGATTACTACATTTGATTATGTCTAATTGATAATCAAGTGCAATACTTTTCTAAATTGGTATAATGAGCTTTTTCCTAAAGCCATTTCCCCCATCATATCCATATTTGTTACATACTGAACATGTATGCTTTTGGGTTGTTGTTTTACAATTTGGAGGTCATGTTTTTCCCCCCTTCACCCTCCCATGCACGGAGCTTAGGGCAGTGTGCAAAAGTCCATTTTGATACATGCTGTTTACAGAAATAAAATATCAGTTAACCTCTTGATGAAAATCTTTCATTTAGATTGATAAATATATGTTGTGACTTCCCACACAGCGGACGATCTTGGTGTGAATGTGGTCTCTGGAATGTACGGCAATTACACTGTGTGTGACAGCAAAGAACACATTTGAAAGTTTTTCTAAATAGATTTTTTAAGGATTACTACATTTGATTATGTCTAATTGATAATCAAGTGCAATACTTTTCTAAATTGGTATAATGAGGTTTTTCCTAAAGCCATTTCCCCCATCATATCCATATTTGTTACATACTGAACATGTATGCTTTTGGGTTGTTGTTTTACAATTTGGAAGTCATGTTTTTTCCCCTTTCACCCTCCCATGCACGGAGCTTAGGGCAGTGTGTAAAAGTCCATTTTGATACATGCTGTTTACAGAAGCGGCAGTCATGGCCTAATGGTTAAATAGTCAGACTTGTAACCCGAAGGTTGTGGGTTCGAGTCTCAGAACCAGCAGGAATCGTTGGTGGGGGGCATGAATGTCCAGTGCTTTCTTCCACCCTCAATACGACCGAGGTGCACTTGAGTAAGGCACCGAACCCCCAACTGCTCTCTGGGTGCTGCAGCAAAAATGGCTGCCCACTGCTCCGGGTGTGTGTGTTTCACTACTCACTGCTGTGTGTGTGCGCACTTGGATGGGATAAATGCCGAAGACAAATTCCGAGTTAATGGTTAAATAGTCAGACTTGTACCCCGAAGGTTGTGGGTTCGAGTCTCAGAACCAGCAGGAATTGTTGGTGGGGGGAATGAATGTTCAGCGCTTTCTTCCACCCTCAATACGACCGAGGTGCGCTTGAGTAAGGCACCGAACCCCCAACTGCTCTCTGGGTGCTGCAGCAAAAATGGCTGCCCACTGCTCCGGGTGTGTGTGTTTCACTACTCACTGCTGTGTGTGTGCGCACTTGGATGGGATAAATGCCGAAGACAAATTCCGAGTATGGGACACCATACATGGCCACATGTCACGTCACTTCAATTTCATGAATAATGCTTGTCAACAAAAATGAACAGTAATAAATGGTAATCTAAAGTTATGTTGGTTTTCAGAATGGATCTTTGTCATTCTTTCATTTTTCTTTGTCATTCTTTCATTTTGCCATATCCAGCCAAATCTTTCTTACAACCTGAAAAAGCAATAAACAGAAAACAACAGATAAAATAAAACTTCAATAAACAAAATGAAAAGCAGAATTTCCTTGTAAAATTCACATGGCAGCAGATTAATAAGACATATTACTGTATAAGTTAAATTATAATGTTTAGTTCTCATTAAGAGTGTTTAAACCAATAAGCAGTTGTTGAGATTTGTAATAATGGCCTATCTGCACAAACTGTCATCTCATAATAGTATGCAAATCAAGTTACATATTTACAAGACTGCTCAGACAAACTGCCTTAAAAGCAGCACAAGTAATATTTAGTTGCCTTAAGTGATCATCCTTCAGCACTGCTAAATGTCACCTGTAAGCTAATGATTTATATTAATGGATTTGGGCGGAAAAACTCCTGTTTGCATTGGGTTATTCATGGGAACGGGTGCTATTATGTAGCATGTGCACATTGCATTCATATCATCAAATGAGAGCCCTGCTGGTGGATGTCATAACTACACTATCTGGATTTATTATCAGGGCTCCCCATTGCTGTTGATTGATTACAAATGCAGAGCACACTGATTCTGATCATAGATATTGGCAAAAATAGTCTATACTTTGATTTTGTCAAGACTGTCTGTCAAACCAAAATTGAAGTGCTATATAAACCATTACAGAGATGTGAAGTAATTATATTTTGATATAACATTTGGCCTGTGATAAATTATGCCATCTGGATAATATTATTTGCTTAATGGGTGTGAGTGGGGATGGTTGACACAATGATTTTAGGGTTGGTTGCATGGCACATAAAAATTATTTATAATTCATTGATAGTTCAGTTGAACCGAACATTTATTACTCAATCAAGGACTGGTGTCTTAAGTGCATTTCAGATTAAAAAACAAGCCAAAGAAGCACTTTTCCTTCCTTGTAGGTTATTAGAGAAAAATAAAATGAATAATATATGGAAACTGTCAACTACAACTTGTATCTGAAGCACTTGTGAAAGATAAAAAAGTCAGATACATATGTAATATATATATATATATATATCTCATCAAATGTGAGATACACATAATTATAGAGCAATTATAGAGTAATTTAATGTACAGTAACTTCTTACATATGCTTCATTTGACGGTTTATTGCACACTGCTTATCTTCCTTTTAAAACAGCTGACAATTTTCTGTCTAATTTCCTTGGTTTTAAACCCATAAATAAGTGGATTCACAATGGGAGGAAATACAAGAACAGATATAGAAAACACCCTGCGTAGGTGAGCTGGAACATTTTCAGACCGATGTGCAATAAGAGGGAAAAAAGTGTTGAACTCCAAGAACAGGAAGACCATTAAATGAGTGCCACATGTCTGAAGTGCCTTAATCTTCGCATCTGACTGCTTATTGGTAACACAAGTGATTAATATATGAATGTATGTAAATGCTACAACAGAAAGCGAAATACAGTGGTATAAACATAAAATAAACAATCCATAGATATTGTTCACTGTTGTGTCTTCACACATGATTTTCATTAAAGATGGGTTATAGCAGACAAGCTCTGCCATGTATGTCTGGCAAATCTTGTATGGCATTAGAAGACAGAAAAGTACAAATATAATAATAAAATTAATGAGCCACATCACAGTTATGATTCTTACTAAGTTACTAGTTGTCATAATGGCTCCATATCTCAGTGGGAAGCAGATAACGATATACCTGTCAAAGGCCATAGCGGTAAGAATTATATGAGACGCACCACCATACAGATGTACAATAAAGCCTTGAAACAAACATGCAGGATAGGATATTGATCTGTCCTGAGACCATATACTATACATTAGCTGAGGAAAAAGGCTTGTAGCACCCATTGCGTCATTGATAGGCAGGTTAAGCAACAGTATGTACATTGGTTTGTGAAGATTCCTGTTTTCACAAATGGTGACAACAACTGTGAGATTGCAGAGTAAGATTGTCAAGTATGTTGCTATTCCAAATATGAATGCAGGGTAAATGCTTGCCTGAGGCAGTTCCAAAGAGTGCAAAGTCAGCATCACTGAGAGGACAGATCCATTTGGATACATGCTGCACTTATGACCTTGAAACATAAAAACCAGTATAGACAACCTAATAATGAGTGTTTATATTATTTAAATCTCATTAGAACTTTCAGAGTTTTGTTGCTTTCCAAACTGGACATACATCATCATTTTATTCTGACATTTCCAGAATCATTGTTCTTACAACCTGGGGAAAAAAGCAATAATTCTATCAAAAGCATGTTAAATCCTCCATAAAGTCTTCAAAAACAAACAAACAAAAAACAATTGGGTAACAGAATATACAAGACAGGCGTTGTAGCATGTTAGCAGATTAATGATCCAAATTACTTTGAACTAGCTACATTTGAATAATATTTATATCTACATCCATTTTAATGTCTCATAACTGTAACGTGTTCACATGAATTTCTAATCTCATATGGCTAAGACAAAAGCTGTAAATTTAATATTTAGCCACCTTAAGTGATCGTTCTTCACTGCAGCTGAAAAGTGCTGTGTTGCGGTCATCTGTAATCATCCGATTTATACTCATGGACCGCGCTGGGTGGAAAACTTTGTTTACTTTGGGTTAACCATGGGAATGGGTGGCGTTATGTAGCATGTTGTGCACATTACATTCAAATCTTGAATATAACAAATGACATACTCTTTTCACATGGGAAATTATACTTTTGAGTTGCTTTGCCTTGAGAGTATAAAGACTATTTATGTTACCACAGTCCCTGCTGAAAATACGAGTTTAGACCAGAAAGGAGGGATGATGGGAAATGTAGTTCTATGGTGACTGGACTGGTGAATGAGGATTGTGACTGGAAATTGTGAAGGGAGATTGTGACAGAGTGAACTATTCCTTTAATATTAAATAGACAATGTCATGAAAGAGTACGTTTACTTTTATTACATTGTTTACTGGTTTTGAGAATGTCACACTGCACTTTGCTCAAATATCTTGTTGATCTAGCTCTCAGAGGAGTACACGGTCTAGAGAGAAAATGAGCATGCGCAATAGGATGTAAGGAAATACCATGTATGGACACTGTTTGGCTGTGTTTATGCAAATTACTAGCCAGGGCTCACATCCATTTTGCAAACTTTTTCTGCACACATAAATACACAAACTGTTTGAAATTGTTTGTGAATGAAGATCAGTATGAGAATGTTTATGTCAAACATTGTTATTTGTGAACAAATACTTTTTCTGTTTTCATCGAAGTCTTCGGAAATTACCTTCCTTTTCAAATGTAGGCCCTATATAAAAAGTGGAATATTAATTATAAAAAAAAAAATAAAAAAAATCTAATATATAGAAAATGTTGTTATATTATATAGCTAATATACATTATAATTCTTTATGTAGGCCCTATTTTATAGAATTTCGTACTTTTGTTGTCAGAGTTGCTACTGACTACAAATCAAGAAACTGAACGTATACAGTGATTGAAAACAATAACTCAGATCTGTGAAAGAGGAAGAAAGTATTAATAACAATAATATTAAACTTTTTGTCAGTTTTACCCATGAATCTGCTTTTATAAAAAACAGTATAGACAAGCGAATAATGCTTGTTTACATGATTATAAATAGGATTTTTTTATTAAGATAAATCGTTTAAATCTTAATAGAGTTTTAAAGTTTTGCTTTACCTTACTTCAGTGGTGTTTTTGTCATCTGATTTATACTTGTGCTGTTTACTATGGGAACGGGTGGTGGCATTTACACATTACATTCTAATCAAGCGGCATGCTCTACAGATCAATATTTTCACGAGACAGAAGTCTAAGTATATTGCCCTCTGCTGCCCATTGAGATATAGTGCAGTTATATATCCAAATAATATATTGGATATTTTCAAATGCATAATTTTAAGCCATTAAATATTTTTTGTTTTCATAAATACAGTTTTATTTATTACTGTCTTGATTTGGCTTGGTTATATGCATTATTTTTTGAGAATTTTGCAGGAGAAGTACATTACAAATGTAACATGCCTTACAAATGTATGATGCTAATGTTTGCAATAATTCTAAATGAGGCTGAAATTACATACATTGAGGGTGGCAACCTTGCACCATACATAATGGACCCTTTTCACAGACTGTGATAACACGATTCCACAGTTATTAACAGTACACATTGCAAGGTTTTTTAATATTAGATTTTCTTCTTTTTTTTTTTTTTTACACATTTTTAACATTTTACTTTGTGTTTTTCATTATCTTGGCTTTAAATTACAGAAAATGTCTCTGGCTACTAACGCAAACTTGGTTCCCTGAAATGAGGGAATGAGACATTGCGTCATGATGATGCTATGAGGAAACACCTTTCTCCTAGAATACTGAAGCCTGATTGGCAAAACGACATTGTATCGGTATGGAGAATGTAGTCCAATCATGACATGTTATTGTGCGGGGTTGCCCAGCACAGCGGGACTAATGCTGTAGTGATGGGAAGTCCGGTTCTTTTCCGCGAACCGGTTCTTTCGGACAGTTCGTTTCAATGAACCGGTTCAAAAAACCGGTTCATCGGTTCTTTTACGCCCTAACGTAATGACGTCATTCGCGATGACGTAATGATATCAAGTCTATCGTCCCGGGCCAGGATGAAAATACACATTCAAATATATAAAGTCAGTAATCATAACTTCAGTCAGTTAAAACATCATAATCATGATCTGAAAAGTTTATAATTAATTTTTGCAACTAAGCACCCAAATACAGTAACAGGCAGTGATGTGCATAAGAGGATTTAAGTCTTGAAGATATAAAGTAAATAAATGAGTTGTCATCAGCGCAGAAACCATAACCCT
>NW_015625590.1:509841-516595 GCF_001515625.1 Sinocyclocheilus rhinocerous | reverse complement strand
TTGTATTTTCTTGTAATTTATTAAAAGAAGGTACTCTGCCATCTTGTGCCGACTAAACTGACTTAAACGCACCTGACGTCGTAATTACGACTTGTCAACTCGTAAGTACTAACGTCCAAGGAGGACTTGAACGCAGCATAATAGCTCTAGTTACAATATCCCTCAAGGGGAATTACTGCATTCGAAAGTCAACCAATGCAGCAGTTCCTCTGCAACACATGCCTTATGTGTTTCCCGCACTGGCATGTTACGCAGCTAAAATCCAAGTTAAAAAATGCAGACCCTGTTGTATTTTCTTGTAATTTATTAAAAGAAGGTACACCGCCATCTTGTGCCGACTAAACTGACTTAAACGCACCTGACGTCGTAATTACGACTTGTCAACTCGTAAGTACTAACGTCCAAGGAGGACTTGAACGCAGCATAATAGCTCTAGTCACAATATCCCTCAAGGGGAATTACTGCATTCGAAAGTCAACCAATGCAGCAGTTCCTGTGCAACACATGCCTTATGTGTTTCCCGCACTGGCACCCAACCAAGATGACCACTGGACCCAGTTGAACACCATCACTACAGAGCTCAGAGTAAATGGGATAGCATGCTGTCACTGTCTTGTAATGATAAGCGCTGTAGTGGACCTGGTTAAAGTACAAGTGACTCTCAAACCCAAAATCCATGCAAGACTCACTGACTGAAAGAGCATGTATACACTCTCTTGCTTAACTGACGTGAGTTCAAGCAAGAGCGCTGTCTTGAAAGAGAGCACTTTCAAACCTAAAGCCAAATCCCAAGTGAAGTTTGTAGATAGGCAAGGAGGATTTAGCCATCTTGCGCTTCATAAAAATTGACAACCAGATCGTTCCTGCCAACTGGTCGACCATCAATTTCCAGTGGGATGGACCAGGGGATGTGAATATGAATTTAAATTAGCACCAAACTACTAAATGCACCTGTAAAAGCAACATCAAAGATCTCCAGCTATTCTTGCTATCTAGTAGAAATGGATATGATACCTTTCATGTTGTATTTCACCAGAATTGTTGCTCTTCCATTGACTGACCTGATTATTACAAAAATGATTTGTTGATCTTGACAATGACATCATCATAGTGGATTTTCCCCTCGTGAGATTTATAATCCACACAGACTAATAACTCAAAGACAGCATAAAAGACCCAAGATGTAAGCGTAAGCACAAGTTAGGACAGGTTGCTGCATGACTGCTCGGTTAAGACATTAAATAACCATCATGTTGCCGAAAGCAAATAACTGTCACCGTACCTTATGTAGAGGAGCAAAGGATTGTTGTAAGTATTTTAAATGTTTCACATTTACCCATAGTATACGTAATCGAGCTATATGTTATATTTGCTCTTTTCTACTTCGTTTAGGACAATATCATGTCTTCAGCTGGCAATATCTACAATGTGTCATCCGATCTGTCTCTTCAGGGTTTCGATCTGTCCCCTGAGAAGGCCATTGTTGCGTTTGTCTTTGCCGCCCTAAATTATATAATCATATTGTTCTGCAACTCCTTCCTCCTGTTCACTGTCATAACCAATAAGGGTCTTCATGAACCAATGTATATTCTCCTGTTAAATTTGCCAATAAATGACCTAATAGGTTCTACATGCCTGTTCCCTCACATCATGCGGCAGCTCCTGTTTGACACCAAGACCATTCCGTTCTCCATCTGTATCACTCAGGCGTTCTTTATACATGTATATGCCGTATCAGTGGTCTTCATCTTGACTGCCATGGCATATGACAGATATATCGCCATCTGCCAGCCAATGAGATACACTACTATTATGAGCAAACTTCACCTCACAAAGATCATCTTGTTGGTTTGGCTCTCTAATTTGACACTGATGGCCATCCTTTTCATTCTCCTCCTGCGGTTGCCTCGCTGTAGGTCTTACCTTACCCATCCGTACTGTGACAACCCTTCCCTGCTTCAACTGGTCTGCGCAGACACGACAATTAATAACTTTTACGGACTTCTGATAACAGTTCTCTGTCAGGTGTTAACAGTGGGTCTGATTTTGTACACATACCTACGGATCCTCATAGCCTGTTTCCACAACAAAAGCTCTGACACGAGGAGTAAAGCTCTGCAGACGTGTGGCACACATCTAGTTGTCTTTATCTTGTTTGAGTGTTTGGGTCTTTTCACCATCATCTCATACAGGATAAAAGATATTTCTCCTCACTTAAGAAAATTCATTGCGGTTGGTGCTGTGATATTACCACCAACGATGAATCCTGTTATATATGGATTAAGAACTAAAGAAATCAGAGTCAAAGGGATCAAATTTTTCCAGCGAAAGGTTTTCACATCATGAACAAATAACACTGCGGTGTCATGCTAAATATTGTTTCTACAGAATTTGCTTTGCAAAGTTTATCAGCTGTATGCATTAATGTGACATAGACATATTAATCTGTCTTTCTGTCAAATCTTTCTCTCTCTAACACACACATACACACATACGCATTTAATTTAAAAATCATTTCAGTAGTAACAGCAGTATGCTTATTTTTCTATTTCTTTACCTAAGCCAGTCCAGAGTTTTTATTAAAATGCATCCTAAACATCTATTATAGGTTGTTGTATCTACACTCGAAAAAGATTGTACTATATTAATTTGAGGGAATTTTCTGTATGGACTTTTTTCTTTTTTAACCTGTATTTTGAATGTGTTGTGTTGTAGAGTTAAAGAAAATGTCTGTAATATGAATGGATAATGTCCCGGTAATGAGCTGCTAGTTCTTTTTCTTACAGTGTATTATTATAGGCCTACTTTATATTTTTTATTCTCTTGTTGACTACTGTCTTTTCTCAGTGTCTGTGAATTTTAATGTGAACAGTTTTTTTTATTTTTATTTTGCTGACCTATGGTTCATCTAATAAAAACCTGATTTGGTTCAATTAAAGACCTGTTCATGTTAGAAGAATTTTTCACTAGCATTTTAATATGATCTCTTTCCCCCGCACTGAAATCAACACTGTAATTGTTGGAAAACCATACAAATTTCTTTGGTGAATATAATTTCTTAACTTTAGAACCACAGACTACTAATTTAGCAGATTGTCAAATATCCTGACATATCCTTTTCTGCTGGAGTTAATTTTCTTCTTGTATGCTATTCTAGATCATAACCACAAGATGGAAACCTAAATCAATTTTTGCAATGTTACCAGTGGCAATATATAAAAGAATATTGCACTTTTTAAAAAAGATGAACAATGAATACAAGCTTGTATACATCTCAGAATACAAGCTTTGTCACATGTATGCCAAAACATATTTATTCATAAAAACCATGTTTTTTTTTATCCCTATAGATTTAAACATAATGTAACAGCATGTATGATATTATGGATAGTGTTCTCCTCAATAAAATACTCACAGGCATTGTTTATCATTATTATTTTTCTTAATACCTCTGTAATTATTTTACAAGACAGAATTGTTTACTGCTATAATCTTCTAAATGTGGTGTTCCTAAAATCACATCTTTATGTAAGAAGAAAGTAAGGAAATTATTATTACTATATATTTATGGACGCAGAATTAGTTTTGAATATATATGTATATTTAAATTTAAATATATATGTATAGAACTACAAGACTTACTGATTGATTGTTGATTGATTGATTGATGCCTTAAGATTTTATCATATCCTAACCCTAACCCTTACTCTTTAAACCATTTAGTGGACATTTTAAAATAGGGCCTTATCTTGTCCTAAGTGTAGAAATAGCCCACAGTAAGATGCAGGTGATCAGGGAATAAAGGAAAATAAACCATAGCAGGACCAAGCAGCACAGACCACAAAAACACTAATTTCTAAAGCAGTGACTTGTAGATTCATATTGATACAATATGTGAAATATATTTGTAACTATCAGAAGAAATGCAAACTGACACTTTAGCCAGTTATGTTATGTCCGACAGAGGAAAGTGGTCCACACTCAGAAAAAAAGGCACAAAGCTGTCACTGAGGCGATACCCTAGGTAAGGCACAAGTTAAAAGGTACATATTTGTACCTTATTTAACCCTAAATGGTACATATTAGTACCTCAAATGTACATATTAGTACTTTAAAGTACTAATACATATAAACACATATAAAATACAACATAGAAGTGTACATATTAATAACCACCCCAATGGCAGATTTGTACTTTTTTCCCCTGAGAGTGTAGCAGGTTAAGGGCAATCTGTCAAGCATATTAAAACTACATTATTTTTAACTTAAAAACAAGGTCTGTGCTTGTGATTGTAAAACTGGTCTGTAATGGTTTTGTTTTAATCATACTTTAATCATTCATGGCGAATGTTTTGCACTCATTTAAAGCAGTGAAAAAAATAAAAGTCCTATATGTAATTAAGTGATATATACATGAAGCACATTTGTTACGTGATGATTTTGAATTTCAGTTTCAGTTCATCTGTTTTTATCATAAACAGAATTGTGGGATGTAAGTGTACCAAAGCATATGATAGTATTGACAGTAATATTGACCAGCTTTACAATATGCCTAATGTGCACAAAGATATTATTGCATTGAAATCATGGTCATACAATTTTTTAATGTATTGAATGATTATTTGTTCATCTAATTATTGTTATTTTGGCTTTTTAATATAGGAGTCCACAATATATACACATGGATCAAACAGTTGTTAGGGATATTTGCATACAAAGTTCCAAGAGGTTGGTGAGCTTCTCTAACATGTCAGAATATATTGTATCAAACATATTGTATCGTGTCATGTCACAGCAGACTCTTCTCTCATTGGCTGTCAAAATACTGTTATCATGAGCTCATCTTATTACCCGGAGACCCATTAGTTGTTAGTCTTGCATGTCAACCTTTTGTAGACTGTAGCAACCGTAATTAGTCATTAGTTTAATTAATGTACTTAGTTTAAATGAGTCATGTTTGTTTCTGGTGTCTCTACAGGGAATCACAGTAGGTTTGTCAAAACAATATAATGAGTCTCCTAAGGATATGCATGATCAATCAAAAGTTTCATAACAAAGTTACAATATGAGGATAGAATGCTTTTATATTATTGTTAGATGTTACATCTGATATGGCTATACAAATGTCTATATTAATTATTATCTTTATGTAAACTAAAGCTTTAGTTCTATAGACCAGGTTATGGAGTTTTGATGTATAAAACTGGTTTTGTGGATTTGTCTAGATGTTTTTCTGGTGATAATTTGACATAAGATAACATAACAGTAACTAGGGCATATTTTACATTTTATTTTATTTAACAATTACTTTTCAAATTTTTTGGTTGTATATGGCCTTTTGTAGATTAAAATGCCAAATTATCTGCAATATACTCATGCAGATATAGTATGTAGAAATTTATTTTTGCTTCCTTTAAATATTTGAAAATTAAAAGTATGTTACCGGTGCCAATAGCCTTTTTATAGCATACACTGCAAATTCTGCTCATTAAGAACAGGACAAAAATGTTTGAGAAGAATTAATCTGATTTCTTTCTATGGATGTTTGTTTATCTTCAGGCCTTTGTCTTCACCCCATTTTTTTATTAATTTTTTTGTTGAAAAAATATGAAGATCAAATGCAATCTTGGAATGCTTTCATAATATGTTTTTATTGTCTTGGTTGGTGATGACATCTTGTCTTTGTTGCAGAGAGCAAAACATTTTTGTTTTGAATTTGTATGCCTCTGTGGGTCAAAGTGTACAGACCAACAAAATATTTATTTGGGCATAATTAAACTAATTAAATACTCATGAGAAACTTTTTGGTTAAATAACAAGACTTCAATCAAGGTAATTATATTTTTGTTTGCACAACAGTGGTTAATTAGATCCATTAGACCCTGGTCATCAGTTTAGAAGCCCTTTAAAAATCTGTTTTCCGTTCACACGGCCCGATTTCAATCCAAAGCAAGATTTCAAGAGAAATCAGGTATTTTATTTGTTTGTTCACTTAACTTCCATTTGCAATAAACACTTCTAATGGTTTTGTCACTATTTTATGTTAAAATGTAAGATTGATTTTATACCACTGAGAGATGGAAAAATATAATAACACTTCAATGTTAGTTCACTCCCTAAATCCGCTCATACTTTGTTAATGAAAGACATTGGCTTTTCAAAGTGTCTTTTCCTATCATTTGACCTGAAACTGAATCTTTTATGGCTGGAAACTTTTGTAGTAATAATTCTACCTTTTTTTTTCAGATTTGGAGTTCAAATGAATTTTTCAGTTGCTTTCAGCAATGGAACAAATTTTTTCAATGAGGGTTTTTATTTAACTGCCTTCTGCAATTTGGAAAATAAAAACAACCTCATTTTGGCCTTTGCGATCATCTACATTATCACCTTGCTGGGTAACCTTGTTCTTCTGGCTGTCGTCCTAATGAACTCCAGCTTACAGAACCCCAAGTATCTTGCTGTATGTAATCTAGCCATTGTTGACATTTCAATGAATAGTGTTATTATTCCTCAGATGGTGCCTGTATTTGTATTCAATCAGAATTATGTTTCATTTGGAGCATGTTTTTCCCAAATGTTCTTCATGCATTTTTTTGGTGACATGGAATCTTTCTCTCTTGCTCTTTTGGCGTATGACCGTCTGATTGCGATCTGCTGGCCTCTGCGTTACTCTACAATAAACACCAACCTGAGGATGCTGCTCATAATAGTAGGGATTTGGTCTCTGGTTGTTCTGCTTGAGATTTTCCCAGTC
>NW_015625590.1:479658-509325 GCF_001515625.1 Sinocyclocheilus rhinocerous | reverse complement strand
TAGGCCTTTTGACTTTTATTATTTTCTCCTATGTGATTGTATCGGTTGCTGTGACACGGATTGCATCCACATCACAGCGTTGAAAGGCCTTCCACACCTGTCTCACTCACCTGCTGCTGGTCCTGCTCTATTATATACCTGTCATGCTGGCGTATGTACTAGGGAATCTGCGTTTAATTCAGAATTTTGATCTTTACACTGCAGTTCTGACTGTTTCTGTTACCATCCCCCCAATGCTGAACCCCATCATCTACAGCTTAAAGACTGATGAACTCAGAGACAAGATAATCAAGCTTCTGGGAAAGCCAAACGTGGCACAACAGATCATTAAAAATGAGGCCTATGGTTAACAAGATCTTTGTTTTTTCCACCATAGTAGGAGATATACTTCTTTAATATTTCACATTATAATCCATGTTAAGCAAAATGCACTTATAAAATATGATTATTTAAAATAATATATCTTTTAAATGCTATGGATTTATGTAAGACCCAATGTTTGCATTGTGTAAGAATTTTGCTTTGTATTCATAGTATGTTACTTGCAGAAAAGATCAGATAATAAAAGTTTAGTTTGCACTGATTAATACCATTGTAGTTTAGCCATATGTTACACAGAATTCATGCATGTTCAGCAGTCCAGCAGACGAGGATGGCAGTGTTTCTCAAGCATAAAGCTTCTTTTTCATATTCACTTGATTCAAGCCCATTTGCATTTGTAATTATCTAGTATTTTTGATTCAGCTATTCACAAATGATTAAAGGGAATCCAAATAATTAGTGCTTCATAATTTCATAAGACTCAAAGGTCACTGTAAGACCCAATGTCCTTAGAAAACAGTTATGAGACTGTGACTATAAAGAGATAAACACAGCAACAACAAGCACATTAAATGTACTTCTGTACAGTAATCAAATATGATTTTTATTCTATAATACATTTAAAAAATCTGAAAAAAATATATGGTTCTTTTTTTTGCCAATTATTGTCTGCATTTTTGGAGGGGATTCCGAATATAATTTGCAGTAAAGAACACCAGTGGTCAACAATATTCATAAAGAAACAACAATAAATATAAGATACACTTAAAATAAATAATAAGATACACCAAAATATAAAGTAGTTTATTGCATATTTTACAAAAAAAAATTACGAGGATGCAACACTTTCCCACTAGATGGCAGAGAAAGACAAGTAAGGCTCTTTCACTGCAGTTGATAGATTTACAAAATTAAAGCACATATGTACTCATAAACCTCATAATGTGTGTGTATATTTACACACACACACACACACACACACACACACACACACACACACTCATTCACTGAGTTGGAAAAAGGATCACCCCCTTGTGTCAGTATTTTGTTGAACCACCTTTTGCTTTAATTACAGCCTTTAGTCTGTTGGGATTTGTCTCTACTAACTTTGCACATCTAGACTTTGCAATATTTGCCCACTTTTCTTTGCAGAACTGCTCAAGTTCAGTTAAATTTGATGATGACCATTTGTAGACTGCAGTCTTCAAGTCATTCCACAGATTTTCAATGCAGTCTGATCTCTAACTAGGCCATGCAAGGACATTCACCCTTTTCTCCTTTAACCACTGTGTGCTCAGTTTTGCTGTGTGCTTTGGGTCATTGTCATGTTGGAAGGTAAACCTTCTTCCCATTGACAACTTTTTCTTTCAAAGCTATGCATTTCAACTTCCAGTTGTCTGCTTTAATTAATCATTAGCTAATGATTTGCAAAGATATCATCGTGTTATGAATTTACTTGTTGAGGCACATGACAATTAACTCATTGTTAAGTAATTGTCATTATGGTTAGGGGTTTTTCTATCCCCACCAAAGTTTGAGGTCTGTGGGACTGTTTAGACAGTTGCACAGTGAATGTAATGTCAGAGAATATTTTAAAGGATGGGTAAGTTGAGCTGCACACGAATATTAGCGCAACAAAATCTGAACTATTGGACACGATAGACCATTCCAAATCCATTCGTCCTTTGTATTGGAAGTAACGCAAGCGCTTGGAGAGAGTCAGAAATAGAAATCGGCATCAGTTTACTGTCAGGGATTTATTGTGCCACGTAGCATCAAGCCAAAATTCAGTGTAGACAATATCACTAATTATAATGGGTTTTATTGTCTTTGGTTGTGTCACGCTGCCTGCATCCGATGTAGACAAGGTGTTGCGAAATACCAGTGCCTGGCCGCATGTTCTCAGTGCCCTGCCTTTGAATTCCATAACTCAAGCTTCAACCAGATATATATTCATGTGCCATAAACTACAAGCCACAAACAAACCTGGTACAGTAGAATCCTGGTTGTAGATGGCTGGAAATTGAAATCCATGGCTTAGTGTGGATGTCAAAACCAAAATGTCATCTTACTTAACAATGAGTTAATTGTCATGTGCCTCAACAAGTGAAGTCATAACATAATGATATCTTTGCAAATCATTAACTAATGATTCATTAAAGCAGTCAACTGGAAGTTGAAATGCATAGCTTTGACCCATTGTGGTAATTAACACATTAAGTTACAACTATTAGTTAATACTATATGTTGTTAAGGAATTAATACATGACACATTTAATTAATAGCAATTCATATATTACTTAATGAATTAATCAGATAGAATTTTTATTAGTTGCTGATTTAGTAATCATTAATGAATGGTTTATTTCTTAATTAGTCATGCATTAACTCATGATTATCTGTGCATTAGTTAAGAATGAATTAATGCTTATTACTGCACCCATGTTGTAAAGTGTTACCCTCTCTCTCTCTCTCTCTCTCTCTCTCTCTCTAATAACTGCATTAACCTGCATATCAATGGCCCAAGCCTCTGTTATTAGCCATAAAATGATGTTTTGGAATTTGCAACGGAAGGTTTATCTTGAAATAAATCATCTGAACAATATCTTGAGGTGTGGTTGTGACACCAGGCCGTTAAAATTATTAGAGAAATAATGCTCTCCCAAAGTGGTAATGTGGCCACGACGCTGGAGCCTATTAATGGAACGGTCTTTCTCCATTCTCAAACAAATTAAGACATTTATTGATTGAATGCAAGCGCTTATTGCGATAGAAAACACTGTAACAGTTTCCACTGATTACGAAATATTTTTGTTTGCTTGGGTGGTCATATTTTATAGGCCTATTAATAAGGAAGGGGGGCCCAAAAATTTTGTTTGTCTATGTCACGATAAGAGGTAAATCCGGCCCTGCATGCACACAATGACAACTCTTTGTCATAAATTCCTGCATCTGCTTCAGAGTTGCTGTGGGCCTCTTGGTATCCTCTCTGACCAGTTTCCTTCTGGCTCTTTCATCCAGTTTGGAGTGACGTCCTGATCCAGGGAGGGTCTGTGTTGTACAAAATTCCTTCCACTTCTTAATAATAGACTTTACTGTGCTTCTAAACATCAATAAAGCCTTTGATTTTTTTTTTTTTTGTATCCATCTCCTGACTTGTATCTATCCACAACTTTATCCCGGTTCCTGGAGATCTTTTGACAGTGCCTTACCACCCATAATTGATTGTATGCTTCAGTTGCACTGCCAGGGACTGAAATTTTCCAGGAAAGCTCTTTTCATGCTGAGCTAATCAAAATGACCACAGCTGATCACAGCTGAAAGTCAAATGGCTTTGTGTGCCATTGAGAAGGTGATTAGCTACACCTGATTGAGTTTACAAGTCATTTTCAGGAGGGGGTGATCCTTTTTCCAACTCAGTGATTTTTTTTCCTGACATGTTGGTGTTATATCTTTCATTTGGATGTTATAAGTTTCACTGAGTAAATACAGCTGGATAAAATAAAAACCGTGTCCGTCTTCATTTTATGCTGCAAAACAACAAAATGTGATTATTTTAAAGGGGGCTGATTCTTTTCTATACCCACTGTATTCCTCACATCCTCGTGAAAATTCTGTTAAGCAATATTGCCATTTTATGGGTTTGACTTCACAGCATGAATACATAAAGTTTATGTTATAGGTTTATTGCTTTGCCGTTTGCTGACATTGTTAGTGGAGATGTTTATTGGAGAATATTATTCGTAGATAACAAAAAAACGTACAGATTTCAACACTGTCACATTAGGTTGCTTTTTTCCATGCCTTCATTATTTTTTACTTTTCTATAGATATATACTATAGATCTATATGATTTAGATTTGCTTTCATGTATACCTCTGCCACAGTATACAGACATCAGATTAATGAGACATGGAATTTCATTCGACAATGATGACATCTTGCCTTTGTTACATTTTGTTTTTACCTTGTTTGCCTCTGTGGGCCAAAAGTGTAAAACCTCTTTCATACCTACACCAACAGATTTATGGACATAATTACAACAGTAATTAAATACTCATGAGAAACATTTTTGCTAAACAACAAGACCTCAGTCAAGGTAATTATTTCTTTGTTTGTACACTGTGGATAATTAAACCCATTAGACCCTGGTCATTAGTTTAAGAGTCCTTTATAAATCCCCTTTTGCTGTAACACTGCAGGATTTCAAGATTTACAGAGTGGTTGGTGGGTATTATTTGTATTTGTTTAATTTCCAGTTGTAAATGAACTTAACAGTTACACTGTTTTTTCCCCACTGTTTTTCTGTTGCAGTGCTTGTATTTAGTTTCACAGTTGTATGAAGCTAATATGAGGCTGATTTCATAAAAAATGAAATGGAACAATGTAATTTGCTGCTTCAGTGCTAATTCAAACAACATTTCCTCTCCTGTTTTTGTTAATGTTAATTGTAGAAAATGTCTTTGTTTTTTTCCTGTCTTAAACTGAATCTTTAAAAGCTGAAAATGTATTAATTGTATATTTGTTTCAGATTTGCCAAAGTTCAAATGAATTTTTCAGTTACTTTCAGCAATGGAACAAATTCTTTCAATGAGGGTTTTTATTTAACTGCCTTCCGCAATTTGGGAAATAAAAACTACCTCATTTTGGCCTTGTCCACACCTGTCTCACTCACCTGCTGCTGGTCCTGCTCTATTATATGCCTGTCATTCTAGCATATATACTAGGGAACCTGCGATTAGTTCAGAATGTGGATCTTTTCACAGCAATTCTGACGGTTTCGGTTACCCTTCCTCCAATGCTGAACCCCATCATCTACAGCTTAAAGACTGATGAACTCAGAGACAAGATAATCAAGCTTCTGGGAAAGCCAAAAGTGGCACAACAGATCATTAAAAATAGGGCCAATGGTTAACAACGATAACAATTTTATTCCTTTCAAAGTACTTGTAATTTGTAAACTTGTCAATTATGTTTAGCATGTCCTGAATTTGTCTCAGACCCAATGTTTGACCCAGTGCATTATGTATTATTATTGCATTGTATTCATGGTGAGTTCCTCATCTTTCAGTGCAAAAAAGAAAATAAATGACAGAAATATTATTTGGTTGATTTAAATTTGAGAGCCTGAATGACATTAAAATGAATAAAACTTAAACATACTAAAAGGACTTACATACAGTCATCAAATATACCTTTACTGTAGAATGCATTTAAAAATATATATCTTATTTGATAGTTATTATGTTGCCACTCATGGGGGAACCAAGAAAAAGTATCTTTGGAGCTGTTTCACACTTAAGAACACTATAGGTCAAAATAATTCATATGAACATATCTAATATAAAACACAGTCAAGGATATTTGTCATTGGGTATTTCAGTGTGAAATCATGAAGATTCATTCTCTCATTTACCCACTAGATGGCAGAGAAAGACAAGAAATAATGCACTGCAGTTGACCATTTGCACTTTAAAGATTATGAAAGGCATAAATTAAATTCTCTTTGAATTAAATGTTTTTGTGTAAAATAAGCAATATCCTTAGAAATCAACTGATGAGTGAGTCTTTCATAACTCCAATATATAGCTTTATTACAATGCTATATTATTTTAGTTATTAAAGACACTCCAAGATTTTAATAGTGTGTCTCCTTCCTTTTGTATGTACTCGTAGTAAAGTATATGCACAACACAACAACAATAAGGAGTCTAAAGAGTGATATAGGTTGTATTACAGAAAAATCCGAACTCAGAATCCTAATCGATGTGTTTAGTAACCATGGCAATTTCACTTAGGAAATAGAGCAGTTTCAAATCTTAAATCAAGAATTAAGATAGGAAGTTTCTTACAAAGACCAACTAGTTATACAATGACCAAATTACTTTAAATGTACAATAGAAAAAAAACACTGTTATATCAACAATATTCTCCCAAATGTTGTTCTAAATAGCATACAAAGAGTTGTTTAATCAATCATTTTCATATTAGAGAATGTTTTGAATTTGTTTGCAAACAAATTCAAAAATGTTTGCAAAGCTCCCAGGATGCATTGATGTTTGAATAAATTATGTGGGTACTGTTATGAGATTATCATTTTCTGACTTTATCATTCGAGCTGTTGTTGTTGTTTCTGTCATCAATGATATATACAGTATGTGGTAATGGTTTTTGTGGTGATGCTTAAGATCTTTTTTACTTAATGATCTTTGATTTATTCAGGAACTGTGAATATACACTACAATTCAAAAGTTTGGGGTCAGTAAGATTTATTTATTTATTTTTCTTTTTTAAAGTAATTAATAGTTTTTATTCAGCAAGGATGCATTAAACTGATATAATGTTAACAAGGATTTCTATTTTAAATTAATTGCTGCTCTTTTGAACTTTCTATTCATCAAGAATCCTGAGAAATGTATCATGGTTTTCACAAACATATTAAGCAGCACCACTGTTTTCAACATTTCTAATGATAAGAAATATTTCTTAGAGTGCCAAATCAGCATATCAGAATAATTTCTGAAGGTTCAGATTGCACTAAAGATGGCTTTTACATCACAGGAAGAAATTACTTTTTAAAATATATTCAAATAGAAAACAGTTCTTTTAAATTGTAATAACATTTCACGGTAGTACTATTTTTATTGTATTTTTGACCAAATATCAAATAAATGATGCATTTTGTGAGCAATATATACTTCTTTCAAAAACATTTCAAAATCTTTTAAACTTTTGAATGATTTTATGCATGTTTACTTAGAGAAAGACCTAGAAACAAATCCACTGGTCACACATTGTCTGTGTTTCATCAAGATTTTATTCAGTCGCAACTTGACACAATTCTAAGTATTTTGTTTCTGATTTCTTTGGTTCTGAAACAGTATATAAAAGGATTTACTAGAGAAGGGCCAAGGATGGCCCCCTACCCTTCCTATTGTAAAACCACACAATCCGGGTCAAGACTATTTGTACGAACATTGGAGCATAAAAACAAACTATTACTAACAAGTGAGAAAAGCATATCTGAAACATTTTCTTCTTGTTGGCCTTTGAGGTCATTCTCAGAAGAACAGCGATCACTATTCGTATATAGGACAGGCAAATGAACGAGAATATCCCAAACAACAGTACAAAAGTCACTGTGTGGATAATTTTAAAATATGGATTTGGATTCACACAAGTGGCTCTCATGAGAGAAGGATCAGCGCCATATTAGCGATTGCAAACATCTCCATTACAGAACCTAAATGGAAAGCAATATCATACATCTGAAGAACGCAAGGGATATAAGATATGGCTTTATAACCAATGATAAGGATACCGATCATACTTGGACAGGCACTGCTGCCTTACAACATGTCCACTAAAGCCAAGTTGCAAAGGAAAATGTACATGGGTTGGTGCAAACGCTTGTCTGTGGCAACAAAACATACTGTATATTTGCAGTGTTAGCAAGCATCGCAAACAAACATATATACCACCAGCATATCACAAACTCAGAAATTTTGAGAGGGCATGGTCCTTTGTAGCAAAATAATAATATTAATAGCAAACTTTAGCAATCAACCAAATAATCAAATAAATCAATCATTCTGTGGCATATTCCCTTGAATTGATTACGTGGCACCTAATAAATAATGTCCACCATCATTTCTTTTCAATCACAAAGGTTTCTCTGCAGATTTGCTCTTCTTCTCAGTATATCACTTGGCTTGCTAGTCCATTCATTTTTCCAGTGTACAAATGTCAGATCTGTATGTGTATATAAATGCCTCTCTATGTGATGTTTTATAAACAAATTTCGGGAGGAGCACGCACAGATAATTAACACGGCCAGTTCATCATTAGTGATTACACCATTTATCCAATCGGCACAAGAGAAAACTCCTATAAATAACCAAGTACGTCCTACCTTTGTTATCTCTCGACTTTCAGCATCCCTCCGCCTCCCTGACCCCGCACCTTCAGCCAGTTTCTACTCCAGCACGGGGAGAAGCACTCGGGGGAGCGCTTTTGGGAGTCTTACCGAGCTCGGAGCTCTCTCCCTGGACAGCACGCCAAATACGCATAACCTTTATTTAATTATATGTAAGTGTGAACTCGTGAAACATGTATATAGGCTGGCATGGCCCCATGTATGCTTGGCAATTTTTCCTCTGATAGAAACTCAATCGATTGAATTATGTGCGTTTGTGTGTGAAGTTCAAAGTTCAATGCTGTAATGATGTGCAGTGCCCCTGAGCAGGGCCGTTTCTAGGCATGGGCGAGCTAGGCGGTCGCCTAGGGCGCCACCAGCTGAAGGGGCGCCAATGAGCGCACGTACTGGCACTTTTAGCAGGGTTGTGATAAAGAGTGGCACGGTCACCCTGAAATATGACTGCCGCCCCCACTGGATCCCCCAACATTATTAGGCTAGAGTACTGTCAATCTGACGATGCCTGTATGCCACTAGATCAGAGTGCTGCCTGATTGTTGCATTTAAAGTTCGCATCTGGAGCGCTCAACAACGACATCAGATCAGTGGGCTCTGTCAGTGCTTTGGCAAGGTAACACTAATTTACAAATAATACATTCAGATTTGTGGAACTCAATGCACTAAATCTCCACAAATTAGTCTCGTTACTATGACAACCAGTTTGAATGTGACAAGCAACTGGTGTCTGAAAATAATTTATATATATATATACAATTTTGGGGGGGGGCAATAGGGATTTCGCCTAGGGCGTCAAATTGGCTAGAAACGGCCCTGCCCCTGAGAATACTAAAGGGTTGTGTTACTTTAGGGCTTCATCCGCAAAAGGGTTTCAGCTCATCAAGAGGATAAAACGGGTAGAATTTGGGGAAACAAGACTCATTAGTGGGTGTTATTGTGGCAAGGTAGCTGCTTGATTGGCAGACTGTGCCATTTACTCATCCCTGCTATTCACTGTACATCAGCCTGTATGATTACAGCTAAAGATTCAGTAATGTTCACAATAATAACGAACAATGAGAGCGAAATAAATTCCGTACTTTATTGATAAATACTAAAGACTGTTTTTTTTTTTCCATTATTAAACTACCAAGTGACCCTCCAAAATATGGTTAACGTTTTCATTAATACTGTCCAGAAGTATAAGACTGTTGTTTACTTAATTAAAAACAAGCATGGGAAATGTGCATAATTGTATTAAATCATTAGCTTGAATTATACTTGGGGATTGGACCTGGAGACCTCTAAATATTCTCCATGGAGAAGTTCTCAGGTCCACTTTCATTTGATCTTTTGTTCCAGTGGGACTATTTCATCATGTAGAGGATTAACATCTTTGTTAAATTGAATTTTGTTCAACTGAAATTATCAACACAATCAAATCTTTGTTGAAAAACCTTTGTGCACGATCTACTGCATGCCTTCTGTCATCTGATTGATAGTTTAAACCTTTTTTTTAAGCAAGTAAAAGGCCTTTTAGTACAATTCAAAAATGGCCAGCTTCAGGTTATGGTACTGTATCTTTTTGCTGTGAATTCTTTACAAATTTTTATAAAATAAACATCAGAATAATTCAATTGTAAGTCGCTTTGGATAAAAGCATCTGCTAAATGAATAAATGTAAAAAATATAAATAACTAATTTAACTAAGATTAACATTACTAGATTGAAGCAACTTGTTTTCTTGATTATCCATACATAATTAAAAAAATAGATGTTAAAATATGAGTTTCAAATATGATACATCAGGCTTTTGAGGAATGTTTATCTTATTGCTCAATCATCCTTGTATCGCATTGCTTTATATGTTTTGCCCCCCAAAATAAAAACTATGCATGTAAATATTACTGGGAGATAAAGAGTGTTAATTGATATTTATTTGTCTTTAATGTAAGCAGTCTACTACTTTTATAAAGATCTCACTGATTTACCTTACAAGCTATCAGAATTTTAACTTACTTTCTGGTCATATAAATATCAGCATCTGCAGCTCAGTTTGGGCCTCTGAATAAAACGGAGGTGTTTTCTCTCTCTTTGAGTAAGAGCTCCATATTCTCCTGGTGACTGTGATTTCACCAAGTACAACATGTTCCTGGATCAACATCCTTGTTGGATCCAACATTCGTATCAACCAATCAGAATTGAGGGATAACTTTTCAGGAAATATCTGTTTTAGGCTTACAAATTAGGGTTAGGTACTTCTACACCCTTGTTAATCAACTATCATTTCACACTGTTTTTAGGAATAAATTATGGGTAGGGTTAGGTTTAGGGGTAGGGATTGGGTTAAGTCTATATTTTTGGACAGTTATGTTGATCCAGGATCAACAAAAGATGTTGATCCAGGAACATGTCTTACTTGGCAAAATCACGGCGACCATATTCTCCTATATCATACTGTATGAGCCATAAAGGCCTGATGTATCAAATACTCAACAAAAGACATATGCAATTTATTTATTTATTTTTTCTTTCAATATGCTGTTCCATAAAATAATAATAATAATAATAAAAAAAAATAAAAATTCTGGCTATTATTTAATTATTTTATGTCAGGCTTTATTGGGTTAAAAACCTTTTAATCTAAAGGTTTAGGATAGTTTAGGATAGTTTTGCAGAATTCATATATATTTTTCGTACGTACACTAAAAAATACACTGCAGCATGTACTGGATTAATATGAAAGAATTTTCTGCATTAATTTCAGGTGTTTTACCTGCATTTTATGGTTAAGGGAAATGTCCTAGCAGAAAATTACCGGTATTTATTTATTTTAGCAGTATAACATACATATTTCTTAAAAAAAAAAAACTTTTTCATTTAATTTAAAAAAAGTTTAAACCTTGAATGCATTCACGTATATTCAATACATTTTATCAAAAGCTATTTACAAATTAAAAGCAGACATGTTTAATCCAAAGGAGAAAACTAAAACAAAAAGTACTGCTACCATACAAAAGGACTTTTAGTGAACTATTTTATATGAATTATTTTAGATATTATTTTAGATTTGAACAAAATTCATAAATAGACCCAACTAAATGGGATTATGATTGCAGCTTCACAAACAGACAAAAATAACAGAAAATTTTTTTAATTCAAATTTGTGTTACAATTAATAGTCAAGTCATTCCGGGTGGAGATCTCGAAGACCGGAGGGGGAGAGGTCGTCGCCCGGGGCCTGGCTCGCGTCTTCCGCTGCGGCTGCACCCAGGGTCCGTGGTGTCCCGGCGCCGGAGTGAAGAACATCTGGGAAGAGACCGGGTGCACCGGTCCTGTGCAGAGAAACACACGGAGTAGAGGTGGTGGGAGAATTAGCAGCGCGCTGTATACTTACCTCGGACTTGTGAGCGTCAGCCTGGGATGATTCCAGCGCGGCTCTCTGCTCTCTCAGCTGGGTCTGCCTCACCAACAGGTCGCGGATCTGCTTCTCCACGGCCTCCAGCTCGAGCTGCACCGAATGCAGCTTGAACGTGTCCTCACCTGCACTCAAAGGTAGACACACATCCGCCATTAAAGCAAGTAACAGTGAGTAAAACAATGGTAATGTGTGTGTATTTGTAATGTAAGCGAGGTTAGCGGCAACCACGCTGGCGATGCTAGCGGGCTAAATTAATACTGAAATGCAAAGAAATCAACAAGATGCTATAATAGATACGTATACATTTCCCATACTTCTCAGTTTTGCAGACAAACGGATGAATGACAATCACTTTAAAAAATAAGAGGCCTGATTATTCCTAATAGAAGACTATGAAAAACTAAGAGTAGCAGCTTTATGTTATATAGCTCTTTAAGTACATACACATAATATTCACTCAGTTATACATATAGCCTACACATAATATTCATACAGTTGTAGGTTATTCATTTATTTCAGTGTGCCATAAAAATACAGAACAGACAGTAATAGCTCACATACCCATGTGAAACAACAAAATCAATGTTAATCATATTCAGCATGTAGTGATGATGGCAGTACAAACCATAAAATGACAGTATACATGCCCTACTTGCAGTCATTCTTTTTCTCTTTAATTTAATAAAGTTCAGCTGTATCTTGCTTATTTACAACAAGATGTGTGCATTAAACGTGCAATGAATACATAAAATGAACAACTTCTTTGAGAAGAGGAACGAACAAACATTTTGTTATCAATCTGAAATACCCTGGTCAATGGATGCAGACTTTTTTTTAAATCACTGTTTGGATGAAGTTCTTAACTTCAGCTGTGTTTAAGACATATATCATGGGATTTAGCATCGGTGGAACAGCATATGCCAGAGATGTACTGATGACTCTCACATTGGGAGACAGAGAAAGCATGATTGCAGCGATATATGTGCAGATTATGGGAAGGAAACACACTCCAACTAACAACAGGTGAGAAACACAGGTCTTCAGGGCCTTAATACGGCCCTCCCCATGTTGTAATCTTACTTAAAGCGAAAAAAATGCAAAGGTAAGACAGGAATATTATCAGCGGAGCAGCAAAGTAGACAGCTGTGTTGAGTTTTGCCATAAATGAATTCACGCTGTTGTCATTACATGCCATTCTATACACTGGTCCATGGTCACAAAAATAACTCTGTATCTCATTGGACTTGCAGAATGAAAGTCGAGTGACCAAAGATACTGTCAAGCCCACCAGAAAAGTGCTAAGCATCCACATTATTGAGAAAACAGAACACATGACAGCATTATTTACAATGGCGTGATATCTTAGTGACAAGCAAATAGCAACAAAGCGATCAAATGCCAAGACAACAAGGCTGACACACTGTATTGTATTAAAGAAGTAAACAAAAAACATGTTTGCCAAACAAGCATTGTAGGAGATGTACTGTGACTCAAAAAGAAAAGTCTTCATCATTTTAGGAATCAGTGCATTAGTTTCACCAATATCAGCCAAGGCCAAATGAAACACACCAATGTACTTTGGACTGTGCAGACTCCCGTCAATGGCTATAATGAGAAGGACTATAGAGTTCCCAATCACAGCAACAATATAAATGAAAAACAGGAACATATAGTAATAGCTGCTGTATGGTATACCTGAAAGTCCACTGATGAAAAAGTATTCAGGATGCAAAACAGAGATATTTTGGGAAAAACTGGCATTTAAGATATACATGGCAGCTTTTTCTTTGATGTTTCGTCCTGCTGAAATCAGAAATAATAGGCTAAGAGTGTGAGGGGAAAATTCTCACAGTATTTTACACAATTATCTAAACTATTTCACGTAAACAACGAGAACGTAAACAAGACGTTACCCTACTGTTCAGTACAAGTTACTATATAAACTCCGCTATGTTTGCACTGAAGCCATTTAGTTTAGCTGTAGCGTGGGCACTAAGTTAATTACGTTATTACGTTTTTGAGTGTTAACTTTCATCAATAAAAAGTTAAAACTAAACCCTCAGTACAAACTGAACATTTACGGAAGCTTCGGAATAGGAGTAGCCTAACAGTTGAAATAAAACGGAAATCCGATTGAATTACATTAATGAGTTGATGTTGTAGCCTACATGACGGATTTATTCATCTTTTTAATCTATTGTCGCTTATAGGCCTATTTTAACATGAACATTACAGCTAGTAGCCTATAGTCAGCCCAAAGCTAATCAGTGCACTTATATGCACGCTCATTTTGACAGTTTCTACACATAAAAATATTAAATAAACGACAAAATGACCCTTTTCTTACCAATGTGTTAAATTACTTCAATCATTTATTCGTTGCCATTAATTAAGATATAGGCTAGTTCCTGAATTTTTAGTGTTTACATATTTATGTATGAAAAAAATTGTCAGGAAAAATTAATAAGTTTTAAATTATATTTTTTACGGGTTTGAACGCGTAAAACCTTAAAAATGGCGGATGCAACCCTGCCCTGCTCCTCTTTGCCCCCTGCTTTGACGGTCCAAACTCAGGGATAGTTTTTTAAAAGCAACTAGGCTCAATACTGTCGTCAGACATAGGTACGAACGTACGTAAAATATGATTAAGCTGAGCTTTCATTAGCCTATGTAAGACTCCACGCAGACAAAGACAGCAGGTAAAGTCACTGTCCTCAGTCAATAAAAAATCAATCGCAGTCGGAAAAGACAATCCTGTTGATCATGTCTCTTCTGTACGCACGGAACGTTTTTGCTCAAGCTACGTTTAGAGTAGAAACCGCTTCGCAGTGCAGAAGGATGGATTTTCCCCTATTATTATGCGCCCTGTCATAATATCTAAGAAACAGACATAAAGTAGGCTACTCTGTGCGCAAAGTAGGCCTACAATTACGGAGCCACAAAAAAGAAAATCTGCGGTTATAACATGCGACTGGCGCACTTCTGCTGTACACTCGGACTTATTAGATGAAAAGCGTTGGCCGTGATTGGCACATTGGGCGTGACAGATAAGAGGGCGGGGCCTTTACATAGATCACAACAGAGTCCGTGTGGGGGGAAAACACAAACAAAAACAAATCAAAAATGTGTTACATTGAATATGAAAGGACATTTTTGCTGCTAATTTATTGAAGGGAACTGTATTTAAATTCTACTGTGTCTCTTCATTTTTTGTGATTTTTAATAGGCCTACGTTTTATTCTTTTAATAGGTAGCCTACATACATACATATTCTGTTTTTCTTTGTGAAATATATGAATCATAGAAATACAAATACACTTTCAGCAAAAAGCTAAAATGTGTATGGTAGATACAAGCACGCACTGCTTTAAATCTTGCTTGTCCTTATTCAGTATGTCAGTGTATTCCAATTTATATCTGCTGACATCTCATGAGAGCATGAATACAGTGACGCAATATATGCTTTGTCCTCCTTTTCTGAAATTACAACAAACTGTAAAACAAGAAAAAAAAATGATGGATAAAAATCTTTAAGTAAATTCATATTCAGATATTTTTGGGAAAATACTGGTTTCTTTGGAAGTTTTGATTAAAGTTTTTTGAAGCAAATGATGTGAAAAAGCTTGCTTTAACCTAACATGTAAAAATAAAAACCTCAATTGGGTTGGATCAAGGCTGGATTCTGCGTATGTCAGTGACTGTGTGTGTGTGTGTTATTGCTATTATCGCTATTTGTCCCACATGGCCATTATAATGATCTCTCTGGAGTGCAAAATATCCTTATATTATGTGAGATAATTAAATATTCATTTTACAATGACCTTCATTCTCAGCTAAGAATTCACTTAGTGATATAAATACCATATTTTTATCTTACACTGATTTGTTTACTGATTAATTTTATCTTAAAACAATAAAGCATTACACATTACATAGATGTTCTTTTGTACCATTTTGTTTTTATCTATGACAAAGGTTTAATATATATTTTGTTGATTAGATTGTTGCATCAAAAAGGTAAAGTTATCATGATAATTTACAAAAAACAAAAATAATTAAATTCTATAGAAGAGCCATTTGTAAAGTTGCTCATTTTTTTAAATCACAAAATTAAACATTTTAAATTCTGATATTAATCATTTTATTTCTAAATCACAAGGATTTTGCAGTTTGAGTGTTTATAGGGGTTTGTGTAAAATCATTTCTCTGTGTACATACATTGTCATGTAGTATACTTGATTATGTCAACAGAGGCTTTGTTAACAAACTATGCCACCTTAGAAACTGTTGTTTGCTAACGTATGTTTGCTAACGACGGCACATTCACAAAGGTATGCACTCATTAGGAATAGTGAAAAAACAAGTTGCAAATGAAGACTATGGGGAAATGGCACCCATCATTAGGTTTTTTATGATACAATGTCTGTTTGTATTTCAAAAGATAAACTGAAGATCATGTAAAGCAGTAATCTGATTGCCTTTTTATGCTCTCACATTATTTGAAAGACACTCAAGCTGAACTTTGAACTCCTGAAAGTCAAAGTTCCCAGGAGGTTAATGTTCAATACGTGTGTACCTACAGGACACGAGAGTATGTGTGCCATCAGATTAAGACTACAGTTATAAAATTGTATACAAAATCTCATTAAAAACATTCCCATCAGCACCAAGTGCTAAATTAAGAACAATATTTAAAAGATAATTTATACATTTTTAGTTCATAACCAATGATCAATACTACTTCTACAACTACTACTACTAATAATAAGTATAATAAATGTTAAAAAAATGGTACAAAAACTGTCACTGGGCAGTACCCTTTCAAAAGGTACTAATATTTACCATTTAGGTACTAATATGCCTGTATAAATGTATGTAAGTTTTTTACCTTGAAATATCACTTTCAAGAATCATTCTGATGGTACACTGACTGTAATAAGGCCAATGGCTTCTTTTTCCCACGCTCCATGAGGGCACGGGAGAGGAAAACAATCACTATCTTAGTACATACTAAATGACCTTTTCTTCTGAGAGTGTAGAAAGAAATGATTATACCTGGAGCCTGTGCATCAACTGTTTTACGTCATTCCCTTCTATATATTTATAACAATTTGTCTGTTAACCCCACATATATCTGTGATTGAAGCAGAATGCACTTCATGATACCTCATGAAAGAGGTATGCAATGTGTGCCTTCTGTGTTTTCAACCAACTGATTACAGGCTGATTCCATCATTCTCTAACAAAACATCTTTGGTTGATTACACTATCAAACTTGTCTGCTTTTTTATTATTGAAACTGTGTCATGTTAATTGTGAATTGTGTATTGTGTACATTCAGAACTCTAAAACTGTTCTAAGGACTTTCATTCATCATGTCAGTGGGAAACGTCAGCTTTATAAAGGATTTTGTGATAGTCGGCTTTCCTGGACTTCAGCCTCATTACTATGGGCTTGTATCAGCGCTTCTGTTTTTTGTTTATGTGTTTACTTGGGAAATGCTGTATTTTTGGCATTGTTTGTAATGAGTAGGAGCCTTCAGAAACCTGTTTATTATTTCATTATAAATCTAGTTGTGTGTGATGTACTATTCAGCACCACAACATTACCAAAGATAATCAGCAGGTACTGGTTTCAAGATGGAACCATTTCATTCATGGGCTGCTTTCTTCAGATGTTTTTTGTGCATTATTTTGACTCAGTCACTGCACGATTGTTGGCAGTAATGGCTATAGATCGCTATGCAGCAATCTGTTTATCACTTCGGCATCATAGTCATGACAAACAGAAATGTTTTCATTCTGATCCTGGGCTCATGGTTGTTACGTTTGATAGGCCCCTTGATGATGATCATTCGAGCTGATCCTCTTCCTTACTGTGCGAGCAATACCATTGTGCACTGTTACTGTGATCATATTGCCATCACAACACCTGCATGCACTGACAGAGAAGAATATATTTATCCAGCATTCATTCATGCTATGATAGTACTGCTGGGCTCTCTTGCTGTAATTGTTTTCTCTTACTGTGCTATCATTGTGGCAGTTCTGCGTATATCGAGCGCTCAAGGAAGGATGAAGACTTTCTCCACCTGCAGTCCTCAGCTCATCATAATTGCCCTTTTTTTCCTACCCAGATGTTTTAATTATTTGTCAAGCAATATTAATATAAAATTCAGTACTGATTTGCGATTAGTCATTATTATGATGAATAGCCTTTTACCACCCATGATCAACCCCCTCATTTATTGTTTGAGAACAGATGAGGTAAAGAAGGTTTTAATAAGAAAACTTCAAAGGAAAAAAATAGACATTAAATCAGGGAAGACTTGACTGTACCTCTTTTGTCTGTAGTCTTATAATATTTTATTTATATTGGCCTACTGTTTATATTTTCTGAAATTCACATGAGCAAAAGGGAATAGAAATACAATTTTAATTAAATATTTTAATACATATATACAAATATTATGCTTTCAAAAGTTAATTTTTCAAATTATGCATTCATGAAAAGATTGTTCACTGACATTATTCGTACTGTAAGTCATAAAGACCTCTGGGGACCAGCAACTGTTACCTACATTCTTCAAAATCTAGAATTTGGTAATTTGGTAAGATTTTAGTATAGGGACCAATTCTCACTATTAACTAGTTGCTTATTAGCATGCCTATTATGAACATATTGACTGTTTATTAGTACTTATAAAGCACATATTCTGCATGACCATATTCTACATCCCTAATCCTACCCAATACCTAAACTTAACAACTACCTAAACAGCAAAATAGGAGTTTATTGAGGCAAAAGTCATAGTTAATGGTTTGTTAATAGCGAGAATTGGACCTTAAAATAAAGTGTGACCGGTAATTTAATTCCCAATCATTAAATATAAATAAATAGACATTTCAGTCATTTAAAAATGTTCTCTCTAATTGGTGCAGATTTGTTTTTAAGCATTTTTTGAATTATGTCTTTGATTTCAGCCGTCTTTAAAACATAAATGATAGGATTTAGCATCGGTGGAACAGCATAAGCCAGAGAGGTGCTGATGACCCTTGCATTGGGTGTGAGAGAAACCAATATTGCAGCAATGTATGAGCAGCAAATTGGCAGGAAATATATCCCTACTAAAAACAGGTGAGAGAAACAGGTCTTCAGAGCTTTTAAACGCCCTTGCCAAGTTGTAATTTTGATTAAAGCAAGAAAAATTCCCATATATGAAAGGAATATAATGATCAATGGTGCTACAAGGTATAAAGCTGAGACAAGAAATGCAATGATCTTATTAATGCTGTTGTCATTACATGCCAACCTAAACACTGGTCCGTGATCACAAAAATAACTCTGTATCACATTAGATTCACAGAATGAAAGTCGGGTGATCAAAGACACCATCAAGGCCACAATCGAAAAATTAAATGCCCAAACTGCTGAGAAAACTAAAACCATACTGGTATTGTTTACAAGAGCATGATATCTTAATGGCAGGCAAATTGCAATGAAGCGATCATATGCCAGAACAACAAGAGTGACACTTTGCATAGAACTGAAGAGGAACACAAAAAACATGTTTGCCAAACAAGCATTGAAAGAGATGTACTGCGAGTCAAACAGAAAATTATTCATCATGTTAGGAATCAGTGCATTAGTTTCACCAATATCAGCCAAGGCCAAATTAAACACACCAATGTACTTTGGACTGTGCAGGCTTCGTTCAAAAGCAATAATGAGAAGCACTATAGAGTTCCCAATTACAGTAATAAAATAAATCATGAATAAGAATATATAGTAATAACTGCTGTACGGTATTCCTGAAAGTCCAACAATGAAAAAGTATTTAGGATGAACAATGGAGACATTCTGGGAAAAGCTTGCATTTAGAGAACTCATGGCAGCTTTGCGTTTGGTGTTTTGAGCAAGCTGAAAATAGAAATTACCACAAAAACATAAGCAAAATCTAGGAAATTTACAAAACTGTAATTTTAAATGTCACTACAATTAAAAATTCTGAAAATATACCTTCATGTAATTTAGCATATGTATGTATGTATATATAAAGCTTTAAAGTCTGAGCAAACAAGGACAGTGACTGTCTGAATACTTATGAGCTGCTTTGAAGGAAATTACTCTGCTACAAATGCTGGTCCTTATCCATTCATGCTGCAAAGATCACTGGATATTTGTGTCACTGAATCCAAATATATCTTCTGATTCATCTCTTGAGAGCCTTCAGACAACACAGTGATGTAATACTTATATGTTGTAGTAAATGTTTTTGTCACTATTTTGGAACAATTTTTTATTCCTCACAACCACTGCTCTTTCTGTTCTCATTTGTGCATACCATGATATGGTATTTCAATAAATTTATTGTTTGTCTATTATGTGACACAGAATGTCTGTGTACTTTCATTTCAAGCACCAAGTGAATATAAACAATTGTATAGGATTATATATAATAAAACACGGTAATTATTATTCTGTTTAACGCATCAAAAAATATTTAACATAATTAATGCAGCCTTTTTTTGCAGCCTTTAATTAATCCTTTTTTTTCGTCCTTGGAATCCTTTGGCTAGAGTTACAGTAGACCATGCGTCTGTCCAAATACCCACACTTGCCAGGTCTTAAAAATGACAAAGCACAGTGCCCTTAACACACACTAAATCCACACTCCGAAGTGGTATTCAAGGCTAAGCGTATCCTATCATGCATCATGTTCTGGAAATAAATCGCATAACTTTTTTTCCGAGATCTTGGAAATGGATGTCATGGAAACCTGTCCAGTGTAAATTAAATATTAATAAATAATTACATATTACATTTAATTTGGTAGTAAAACATAACGTGTTGCACATTTTATTGTTGCAAAGATGCGTGCGTATTTTGTATAACATTTGCAACTGCTTTTTATCACTTAATTAGATGCACCACAATTACTAAATTGTGTAATCTGTTATGGGGATAACTGAACAGACATTTAAAAGTTTATATTAAATGCAAAGTATTAAAATCAAATCAAAATCAAAATAAAGCTCTGTAAACACTTGCGTTTTTATAACTCTATAATCGTGTCCCATCGGGTAACGAAAAGTTCTACACACATTTGTGGTCTCCACACCCACTTATATGGCAAGCTGTTTCAGTTTAAAATGTTCCCAGCATTACTCGTCGTAATTGCATTTTTACTTGTAACAATTAAATTACAGAGTTCTGCAATTCAGTTCTTACTAGTAAAAATTATAATTATAATTAATCAGAGAGATCTGTAATTTCATTTTTATTAGTAAGAACCGAATTAGAAAGCTCTCTAATTGGCATTGTTACTCGTAAGAATTGAACTGTAGAGCTCTCTAATTTAATTTTAATTCTTATTAGTAAGAATGCAATTGCAGAGCTTACTAATTCAGTGTTTTTGAGTGTTAACTTTCATCAATAAAAAGTTAAAACTAAACCCTCAGTACAAACTGAACATTTACGGAAGCTTCGGAATAGGAGTAGCCTAACAGTTGAAATAAAACGGAAATCCGATTGAATTACATTAATGAGTTGATGTTGTAGCCTACATGACGGATTTATTCATCTTTTTAATCTATTGTCGCTTATAGGCCTATTTTAACATGAACATTACAGCTAGTAGCCTATAGTCAGCCCGAAGCTAATCAGTGCACTTATATGTACGCTCATTTTGACAGTTTCTACACATAAAAATATTAAATAAACGACAAAATGACCCTTTTCTTACCAATGTGTTAAATTACTTCAATCATTTATTCGTTGCCATTAATTAAGATATAGGCTAGTTCCTGAATTTTTAGTGTTTACATATTTATGTATGAAAAAAATTGTCAGGAAAAATTAATAAGTTTTAAATTATATTTTTTACGGGTTTGAACGCGTAAAACCTTAAAAATGGCGGATGCAACCCTGCCCTGCTCCTCTTTGCCCCCTGCTTTGACGGTCCAAACTCAGGGATAGTTTTTTAAAAGCAACTAGGCTCAATACTGTCGTCAGACATAGGTACGAACGTACGTAAAATATGATTAAGCTGAGCTTTCATTAGCCTATGTAAGACTCCACGCAGACAAAGACAGCAGGTAAAGTCACTGTCCTCAGTCAATAAAAAATCAATCGCAGTCGGAAAAGACAATCCTGTTGATCATGTCTCTTCTGTACGCACGGAACGTTTTTGCTCAAGCTACGTTTAGAGTAGAAACCGCTTCGCAGTGCAGAAGGATGGATTTTCCCCTATTATTATGCGCCCTGTCATAATATCTAAGAAACAGACATAAAGTAGGCTACTCTGTGCGCAAAGTAGGCCTACAATTACGGAGCCACAAAAAAGAAAATCTGCGGTTATAACATGCGACTGGCGCACTTCTGCTGTACACTCGGACTTATTAGATGAAAAGCGTTGGCCGTGATTGGCACATTGGGCGTGACAGATAAGAGGGCGGGGCCTTTACATAGATCACAACAGAGTCAGTGTGGGGGGAAAACACAAACAAAAACAAATCAAAAATGTGTTACATTGAATATGAAAGGACATTTTTGCTGCTAATTTATTGAAGGGAACTGTATTTAAATTCTACTGTGTCTCTTCATTTTTTGTGATTTTTAATAGGCCTACGTTTTATTCTTTTAATAGGTAGCCTACATACATACATATTCTGTTTTTCTTTGTGAAATATATGAATCATAGAAATACAAATACACTTTCAGCAAAAAGCTAAAATGTGTATGGTAGATACAAGCACGCACTGCTTTAAATCTTGCTTGTCCTTATTCAGTATGTCAGTGTATTCCAATTTATATCTGCTGACACATCTCATGAGAGCATGAATACAGTGATGCAATATATGCTTTGTCCTCCTTTTCTGAAATTACAACAAACTGTAAAACAAGAAAAAAAATGATGGATAAAAATCTTTAAGTAAATTCATATTCAGATATTTTTGGGAAAATACTGGTTTCTTTGGAAGTTTTGATTAAAGTTTTTTGAAGCAAATGATGTGAAAAAGCTTGCTTTAACCTAACATGTAAAAATAAAAACCTCAATTGGGTTGGATCAAGGCTGGATTCTGCGTATGTCAGTGACTGTGTGTGTGTGTGTTATTGCTATTATCGCTATTTGTCCCACATGGCCATTATAATGATCTCTCTGGAGTGCAAAATATCCTTATATTATGTGAGATAATTAAATATTCATTTTACAATGACCTTCATTCTCAGCTAAGAATTCACTTAGTGATATAAATACCATATTTTTATCTTACACTGATTTGTTTACTGATTAATTTTATCTTAAAACAATAAAGCATTACACATTACATAGATGTTCTTTTGTACCATTTTGTTTTTATCTATGACAAAGGTTTAATATATATTTTGTTGATTAGATTGTTGCATCAAAAAGGTAAAGTTATCATGATAATTTACAAAAAACTAAAATAATTAAATTCTATAGAAGAGCCATTTGTAAAGTTGCTCATTTTTTTAAATCACAAAATTAAACATTTTAAATTCTGATATTAATCATTTTATTTCTAAATCACAAGGATTTTGCAGTTTGAGTGTCTATAGGGGAACTATTTTCAGTAAGAACAGAAGTTGTTGTTTGTGTAAAATCATTTCTCTGTGTACATACATTGTCATGTAGTATACTTGATTATGTCAACAGAGGCTTTGTTAACAAACTATGCCACCTTAGAAACTGTTGTTTGCTAACGTATGTTTGCTAACGACGGCACATTCACAAAGGTATGCACTCATTAGGAATAGTGAAAAAACAAGTTGCAAATGAAGACTATGGGGAAATGGCACCCATCATTAGGTTTTTTATGATACAATGTCTGTTTGTATTTCAAAAGATAAACTGAAGATCATGTAAAGCAGTAATCTGATTGCCTTTTTATGCTCTCACATTATTTGAAAGACACTCAAGCTGAACTTTGAACTCCTGAAAGTCAAAGTTCCCAGGAGGTTAATGTTCAATACGTGTGTACCTACAGGACACGAGAGTATGTGTGCCATCAGATTAAGACTACAGTTATAAAATTGTATACAAAATCTCATTAAAAACATTCCCATCAGCACCAAGTGCTAAATTAAGAACAATATTTAAAAGATAATTTATACATTTTTAGTTCATAACCAATGATCAATACTACTTCTACAACTACTACTACTAATAATAAGTATAATAAATGTTTAAAAAATGGTACAAAAACTGTCACTGGGCAGTACCCTTTCAAAAGGTACTAATATTTACCATTTAGGTACTAATATGCCTGTATAAATGTATGTAAGTTTTTTACCTTGAAATATCACTTTCAAGAATCATTCTGATGGTACACTGACTGTAATAAGGCCAATGGCTTCTTTTTCCCACGCTCCATGAGGGCACGGGAGAGGAAAATAATCACTATCTTAGTACATACTAAATGACCTTTTCTTCTGAGAGTGTAGAAAGAAATGATTATACCTGGAGCCTGTGCATCAACTGTTTTACGTCATTCCCTTCTATATATTTATAACAATTTGTCTGTTAACCCCACATATATCTGTGATTGAAGCAGAATGCACTTCATGATACCTCATGAAAGAGGTATGCAATGTGTGCCTTCTGTGTTTTCAACCAACTGATTACAGGCTGATTCCATCATTCTCTAACAAAACATCTTTGGTTGATTACACTATCAAACTTGTCTGCTTTTTTATTATTGAAACTGTGTCATGTTAATTGTGAATTGTGTATTGTGTACATTCAGAACTCTAAAACTGTTCTAAGGACTTTCATTCATCATGTCAGTGGGAAACGTCAGCTTTATAAAGGATTTTGTGATAGTCGGCTTTCCTGGACTTCAGCCTCATTACTATGGCCTTGTATCAGCGCTTCTGTTTTTTGTTTATGTGTTTACTTGGGAAATGCTGTATTTTTGGCATTGTTTGTAATGAGTAGGAGCCTTCAGAAACCTGTTTATTATTTCATTATAAATCTAGTTGTGTGTGATGTACTATTCAGCACAGCAACATTACCAAAGATAATCAGCAGGTACTGGTTTCAAGATGGAACCATTTCATTCATGGGCTGCTTTCTTCAGATGTTTTTTGTGCATTATTTTGACTCAGTCACTGCACGATTGTTGGCAGTAATGGCTATAGATCGCTATGCAGCAATCTGTTTATCACTTCGGTATCATAGTCATGACAAACAGAAATGTTTTCATTCTGATCCTGGGCTCATGGTTGTTGGGTTTGATAGGCCCCTTGATGATGATCATTCGAGCTGATCCTCTTCCTTACTGTGCGAGCAATACCATTGTGCACTGTTACTGTGATCATATTGCCATCACAACACCTGCATGCACTGACAGAGAAGAATATAGTTATCCAGCATTCATTCATGCTATGATAGTACTGCTGGGCTCTCTTGCTGTAATTGTTTTCTCTTACTGTGCTATCATTGTGGCAGTTCTGCGTATATCGAGCGCTCAAGGAAGGATGAAGACTTTCTCCACCTGCAGTCCTCAGCTCATCATAATTGCCCTTTTTTTCCTACCCAGATGTTTTAATTATTTGTCAAGCAATATTAATATAAAATTCAGTACTGATTTGCGATTAGTCATTATTATGATGAATAGCCTTTTACCACCCATGATCAACCCCCTCATTTATTGTTTGAGAACAGATGAGGTAAAGAAGGTTTTAATAAGAAAACTTCAAAGGAAAAAAATAGACATTAAATCAGGGAAGACTTGACTGTACCTCTTTTGTCTGTAGTCTTATAATATTTTATTTATATTGGCCTACTGTTTATATTTTCTGAAATTCACATGAGCAAAAGGGAATAGAAATACAATTTTAATTAAATATTTTAATACATATATACAAATATTATGCTTTCAAAAGTTAATTTTTCAAATTATGCATTCATGAAAAGATTGTTCACTGACATTATTCGTACTGTAAGTCATAAAGACCTCTGGGGACCAGCAACTGTTACCTACATTCTTCAAAATCTAGAATTTGGTAATTTGGTAAGATTTTAGTATAGGGACCAATTCTCACTATTAACTAGTTGCTTATTAGCATGCCTATTATGAACATATTGACTGTTTATTAGTACTTATAAAGCACATATTCTGCATGACCATATTCTACATCCCTAATCCTACCCAATACCTAAACTTAACAACTACCTAAACAGCAAAATAGGAGTTTATTGAGGCAAAAGTCATAGTTAATGGTTTGTTAATAGCGAGAATTGGACCTTAAAATAAAGTGTGACCGGTAATTTAATTCCCAATCATTAAATATAAATAAATAGACATTTCAGTCATTTAAAAATGTTCTCTCTAATTGGTGCAGATTTGTTTTTAAGCATTTTTTGAATTATGTCTTTGATTTCAGCCGTCTTTAAAACATAAATGATAGGATTTAGCATCGGTGGAACAGCATAAGCCAGAGAGGTGCTGATGACCCTTGCATTGGGTGTGAGAGAAACCAATATTGCAGCAATGTATGAGCAGCAAATTGGCAGGAAATATATCCCTACTAAAAACAGGTGAGAGAAACAGGTCCTCAGAGCTTTTAAACGCCCTTGCCAAGTTGTAATTTTGATTAAAGCAAGAAAAATTCCCATATATGAAAGGAATATAATGATCAATGGTGCTACAAGGTATAAAGCTGAGACAAGAAATGCAATGATCTTATTAATGCTGTTGTCATTACATGCCAACCTAAACACTGGTCCGTGATCACAAAAATAACTCTGTATCACATTAGATTCACAGAATGAAAGTCGGGTGATCAAAGACACCATCAAGGCCACAATCGAAAAATTAAATGCCCAAACTGCTGAGAAAACTAAAACCATACTGGTATTGTTTACAAGAGCATGATATCTTAATGGCAGGCAAATTGCAATGAAGCGATCATATGCCAGAACAACAAGAGTGACACTTTGCATAGAACTGAAGAGGAACACAAAAAACATGTTTGCCAAACAAGCATTGAAAGAGATGTACTGCGAGTCAAACAGAAAATTATTCATCATGTTAGGAATCAGTGCATTAGTTTCACCAATATCAGCCAAGGCCAAATTAAACACACCAATGTACTTTGGACTGTGCAGGCTTCGTTCAAAAGCAATAATGAGAAGCACTATAGAGTTCCCAATTACAGTAATAAAATAAATCATGAATAAGAATATATAGTAATAACTGCTGTACGGTATTCCTGAAAGTCCAACAATGAAAAAGTATTTAGGATGAACAATGGAGACATTCTGGGAAAAGCTTGCATTTAGAGAACTCATGGCAGCTTTGCGTTTGGTGTTTTGAGCAAGCTGAAAATAGAAATGATCACAAAAACATAAGCAAAATCTAGGAAATTTACAAAACTGTAATTTGAAATGTCACTACAATTAAAAATTCTGAAAATATACCTTCATGTAATTTAGCATATGTATGTATGTATATATAAAGCTTTAAAGTCTGAGCAAACAAGGACAGTGACTGTCTGAATACTTATGAGCTGCTTTGAAGGAAATTACTCTGCTACAAATGCTGGTCCTTATCCATTCATGCTGCAAAGATCACTGGATATTTGTGTCACTGAATCCAAATATATCTTCTGATTCATCTCTTGAGAGCCTTCAGACAACACAGTGATGTAATACTTATATGTTGTAGTAAATGTTTTTGTCACTATTTTGGAACAATTTTTTATTCCTCACAACCACTGCTCTTTCTGTTCTCATTTGTGCATACCATGATATGGTATTTCAATAAATTTATTGTTTGTCTATTATGTGACACAGAATGTCTGTGTACTTTCATTTCAAGCACCAAGTGAATATAAACAATTGTATAGGATTATATATAATAAAACACGGTAATTATTATTCTGTTTAACGCATCAAAAAATATTTAAATAAGAATATATAGTAATAACTGCTGTACGGTATGCCTGAAAGTCCAACAATGAAAAAGTATTTAGGATGAACAATGGAGACATTCTGGGAAAAGCTTGCATTTAGAGAACTCATGGCAGCTTTGCGTTTGGTGTTTTGAGCAAGCTGAAAATAGAAATTACCACAAAAACATAAGCAAAATCTAGGAAATTTACAAAACTGTAATTTTAAATGTCACTACAATTAAAAATTCTGAAAATATACCTTCATGTAATTTAGCATATGTATGTATGTATATATAAAGCTTTAAAGTCTGAGCAAACAAGGACAGTGACTGTCTGAATACTTATGAGCTGCTTTGAAGGAAATTACTCTGCTACAAATGCTGGTCCTTATCCATTCATGCTGCAAAGATCACTGGATATTTGTGTCACTGAATCCAAATATATCTTCTGATTCATCTCTTGAGAGCCTTCAGACGATACAGTGATGTAATATGTTTTGGCAAATGTTTTGGCCACTATAGTTTGGATCAATGTTTTATTTACTGGTCTGCAAGCAATCCTCACAACAATTGTGTTCTCATTTATGCACAACAATATTATAGTTATTTAAGGATGAACAGGAAGCATTAAATGAATAAAATGGAAGATCATAAAATATTTTTGTTAAAAAGTATTTTGTTCATCATTTATATACAGTATTATCAGTTGGTAACAATATCAACAATCAGTTTAGTGGTGACCAAAAAATAACCCCTCTGGGCCAGGGGTGTGCAATCCTGCTCCAGAAGGGCCTTCCAGAAGAGCTTAGCTCTCGGCCTCATGAAGTACACTTGAAGCAGCTAATCAAGCTCATCAGGATCACTATAAACTTTTAGGCATGTCTGTTGGAGCTAAACTATATAATTTACATTAGAATATGTGTTAATTCTATAGTTTATTGTTATATTCTGATGTACTTCTGATTTGTTGACACTTAGGTTGTGCTTTTTTTTTCTTTATGATCTATATTAATTTAGTGATTCAGTGGATTTAAATTTTGATGCTGAAACTTTAATGTATTTGTTCTGATTTTTCCTTCCTTATTATTTGATTTGATTTTGACAGCCAGTGTGAAATTTTATCACTATAGAGGCCATCCTGATAGAAGGTTATTAAAATAACTTGGATTCTTAAAATTGCTTAAAAGATATGAATATTGGAAAATAGTAAGTGTATCCAAACTTTTGACTAGTACAGTAAACAATTTAAATATATATATTAGTAGGACTTAGATAATCAGTATACAGCATAAGGGATGGGAGATTTAAAGTAATTGTGTGTATTACTTTGTCTCTGTCACCCTCTTCTGGTTATGTTTGGGATGTACAACACACTAGCAGGGCTGCGTTCAGCCCCGACAAAACGGTGCTTTTTTTTTTTAAGATTATGAAGTTGGGCCTTTTCTGGCAGCTGTTAAAATAACATTTACAAAATAATTATTAATTCTTATTTAATTTTGAGATCAGTGTATCATTAGATAGATCTTCATAATGACAATAATTTCTTAATTTCTGTCACAAGTGCAAAATTAATGGGTTGTTATCGAAATTTCGAATAGAATAACGAGACACGTACCTGAACATATGTGATCACAGGGCTTCTCTTAACAACGTCCATTTTGGCTTTTAGTCGAAAAATGTGTATACTTGGCGGAAATCGATGTATTCACCAGTGTTGCCAACTGCTTTCAATTGAAAGTAGCTAAAACTGGTAGCTAAATGCAGGGCCGTTTCTAGCCAATTTGACGCCCTAGGCGAAATCCCTTTTATTTATAGGCTACATAAAACTAACAAATATGCAATTATTATAGTATATAGCCTGTTTGTATTTTTAATGCGGTTTGGGGTTCTTTAATAATAATAATTTAAAAAAAGATGTATACACGAGAAACCAGTTTAGCATAAAAGGATCAAGTGCTGACAATGAAAGGCCATTTCTGATTTTATTGTTTCTTTGCACGTTGCAGTGTTTTCATTGGCAGAATTAAAACAAAAATCGTTATTTTTGGTATTTTATATGGTCTGTTTATATGGTCTTTTTTTTTTTTTTTTAC
>NW_015625590.1:470800-477401 GCF_001515625.1 Sinocyclocheilus rhinocerous | reverse complement strand
TATAAGTCAAGTATACTTAAATGTCATTTTAAGTATATTTCTGAGAAGTACATAAAACCCATGTCAGTAAGTACATAAAATTAGACTGAAAGTATACTTTCCTATTTTTAGTTTAAAAGACTTATACTAATAGCACACTTGAATAAACTTCTTTTTCGTAAGGGGCGCCTGTCACACTTCCGGTCTGGACAGGAGTTCATGAAATCCACTGATCTTTCATTCGTGTCCAGTCAGTGTAGACATAAGACCACTAAACGCCACGATTAACCAACCAGAATCAGTTATTCCTGACAGCTGTGTAACAGTTGATGCATGAATATGAGGACTGATTGCTAGGCCTGTCACGATAACAACTTTTTGTTGTGCGATATATTGCCCCAGAAATAATTGCGATAAGCGATATTATTGTCATTTTAAAGACCATTTTATGCCACTGAATATAGAATCATAATGTAACAGCATAATAATAATGCAAGAAGGCCTACACACTTCCAAATGACAACAAACTTTTAATTTTTAAGAATATTTAGATAATGGAAATTAAGTATCAAAATATTAGATACCTTAAAAAACCTGAATAAATACTAAAACATTTTCTAACAAAAAGTGCAAAGTAACAAGTAGAAAAAAGAAAAATGCACAAAGAATTAGTATGGAGATTGTTCCATCTACAGATTTTTCCCGGACCTTCTTTTCTCTGTAAATGAAGGGTGCACTGTATTGCTGAAAAACACAATCCCTACTTAGCAGTCAGATGTCCGTATGCACAAAGGCACAGGTCCCTAAACAAGGCCATATCTGCAGATGAAACTTTGTTTGAAGAAGCATTTTTTAAATTTGAACTAGCACCTGACTACACCGCGTTATGTACGAGAAGCTGCAAAAGACACAGGCGCAAGTGGAATGCAAAAAAAACATGGTGACATTAATTTTTAAGTAAATATAATGGGTGATATATTGCGCCACCAAAAATGATTGAGGTCATGTACATATATACGATAAGTCGATATATTGATTATTGCGACAGGCCTACTGATTGCTATGCTAAAATGCATCAGCTATAATTTAACAGCATGTTACATAGTTTTTGTGGCACTTCATAATTATTTACAGATCTCAAGAAATGTAGGGTAATTAAAATGCATTATTCTAAAAGAGCCTTTGAATGGCTGAGAATTTAATTTCTGATGCAAATATTGTGACAACAATACTCATTTATCTGTTTAGCACAAGCAAATTAAAGGTAAATCAAACACACACGCCAGTACCTTTCCTCATAATAATTAAAAATTTTATTGTGATCAGTGTAAAAAGTTTCATGTAAGTGTTTTGAAACTTTTGAGCAAGAGTTGCATCATCTTTGATTGAAAGTATTTTTGCTCTAGGGTCACTTTTTATTTTTCAAACTTCACCTGTTAATTAGCCACATATAGGCACAGAGACATGTAGAAACAAAATAATGTTTGATAAACAATATGTCACTCAGTGATCATGAAGGAGGCCTGCTTCTTCAGGGACCAAGAACAACAAGTAGCAAAATAAGACTCTGGGGAAAAGACACTTTTTATGGCAACTGTTTGCATGTTACTGACTGTTTATCAGCAACAAATCAGATGCTTCTTGATGTATTCATTTAATTGAATGTCACCTAGCAATTGTACAGTAGAGGACCGGAGAGACACTGCATACATCTCAAGAAAAAAAATACACACAAAAAAAAACAAGACTTAGGCTTGTTATGCTGTTAAAGCAATATGTCACTGGTGGCCTGCTTTGACAGGTGATCCATGACCAATGACCATCTGATGCAAGTAGGGGATAACCATGCAAGAAAATCCTGCTTTGTTTACTGTCACCTAAGCAGAAGTTAATTATTATAGGTTATTAATTCATAAGCCTTAGAGATACAGTCCTGGGCAGCGAGACTTCCCCCAATGTGCTAAATTATTAACTGATAAATCAATTTGTGGTATAATTGACCTAGAGACTTCCAAATAATCCCAGTGGAGAGATTATTAAAATAAGTGTTAGAACTGTGAATCACGGTCATGTGGACTGCTGTCTGCAGAGTATACTCGGGTTACACATTTACCAATGTCCTTATCACCAATCCCCCTAATAATACAGATTGTCTTTACTTTACCACATATTCTACATAAACTGTACATTTATTTCCTTCATTATCCAATTTTCAAGTTTTAACTTCTCACTCTAAGCTTGTCATAAAATATAAGTCTAATGTACAAACACATGTAACAAAGCTAGAAAAAAAGCTAACCATGTAAGTGGCAAAGACACATGATTTAAATTTGTAGACATTTTTAATGTATACTTTGTATACTTAAAAAGGAAGTGTAGTAGTCCCAAGCCCTCCATAAAACAAAACAAGCCCTGCAAATTAATAAAAGAACACATACAGAAACTTCTTACTTGATGTCTTGTTAATTGCATTTAATAGATTACACTTTCATTAAAACATTTGCAGTGTGTTTGTTAAAGCTGTTTATGCATGTTTTGCCTGGGTTTTCATTGCATTTACATCGTTTTGACCAGTAGGCATCGCCAGCGTGTTTTATTTGAACTCTTCGAAACAGTGTTTTCAGCTAATTATCTTCCGTGAATTAGAATGTGTGCAAAGGGTTGTGGGTGATTGAAGGACGCAAAGGATACACCTGATGCATCCTTCATAACAAGCTGAATAAAAGACATGAAACAAAGTGTGCTTGTCAAATGGAAGGCCGCATCCTAATGAGGCCTTCTTCAATGCTAGAGTCCTGCTCGGCATTAAATGCTAGAATCAGACGGTCTAGTAAGTGCGAATGGCTATGTCATATACATGTATGTTTCCGTCCCCATTGTCATGGCTCAAAAATACTAATAAAATTATAATTCGAGGAATACTTTATATTAAAAATCTATATATTTAATGGTTTTCTAATACATATAATGACAATCACCTGTGATCGCTCAGTGGTTCAGCTCAGTGCCAATTCCTTTTCAGCTAATTATTTTTGGTGAATTGGAAAGTGTGCAAAGGATTGCGGATGATCGAAGGATGTAAATGATACACCTCATGCATCCTTCAAAACAGGCCTAATGAAGGACGTGAAACGAAGACTTCCTAATAAGAGCCTGCCCCAAATGGCACACTTCATGTGCACTTGCAATCTTGTGGAATAACAATGGCCACTGCAGCATGTCCATTAAGTCTACGAGACCATAGGGTGTCCCATTCATCATTTTAGCTTTCAGAAGTGTGTGTGTGCCCCCTTTGCAGCCACTATGTGCCCTCTATGTGCACATAGCTCACCTCTTCTACCTGATTTCTTCGATTTCTACCTGACAGTCAAATTGGCATTACGTCACAAAAGTGTAGATTCAGAGAACCCAGTCAACACGTGAGATCATTATGAGCACACAGTGAGTGCGCTGTGTGGTTACACTTTTAGCTCACTGTGTCACATTGTCACACACATTGTGACCACACCATGAGAATCATGTGAGCTCATGGTGACATCATTGTGAGATCAAATTGTTGACTGGGAAAGACTGTGATGGATAACAGTCAATTCTGTTATCCTGGAAATTATGGCCTTTGATAGGTATGTAGCCATCTGTAATTCTTTAGATATCCTAATATAGTCACAAGGTCTTTGTCTGGCTGCATGGGTGCTAACACACGCGTAAATTCAAAATATTTTGACATGACACCCATAACTGGTACTTGCCTAAAAAAAAAGGCGGGGTGGGTTTGAAACCGATAGTCCTGTAGTTCTGATTGGTCCACTGTTTTGGAACTGACGATGATGAGTGGCACTGCATGTAAAAATAGAAATTCTTTTAACTTGACACGGCGTCCTAAAAACACAACGGTCATTCACGTCCATCTAGTGTGTATTTACATGGAAAAACAATGAAAAGGTAGAATGGAAAAACGCGTTCTGTGTGAATGGCCCCTAAGGCTGTTCTCAGCAGGTTCAAGAGCAATGAGAAGATGCTGCAGGCAAACTGATACAAACAGTAAAAAGGTTCTTGGGCCGTGGCGATACTGGTAGAATATTGCATGGCTGGAAATACTTCTCAGCCAATCATATTCGAAGACCAGAAGTATGTTTTTAAATTTTTTTAATGTGAAAACTATTAGAATGTTTTTAAAATCTGTTTATCAAATGTCCCGGAATATCATTTGCACCTCCTTATTTATTATTATTTTTTATAATAATAATAATAATAATAATAATAATAATTATTATTATTATTATTATTATTATTTAAAAGAAGACAAGTCAATAGCTGTACTTTAGTACATCTGGTGTACATTTTGTTGTCTTAATGTAATGATTTTGTCAGGGAGTCTCTGTCACCAGTCACCAGCGCTGTACTCCATGTCCCAGAATCCTCCCCTGCTCACACCTGTTCTCAGTCACGATCACCATCACCTGGAGTTCTAATCACCCGCACCTGCTGCAGCTCGTCAAGCTCCCCTTTATCTGCTCACTCTCCACACTCCCTCCTTGTGTGGTCTACTGTTCACATCACTGAAGTATACCAGACTCACTACGTACCTGTGTTTGCTTACTTTAGATATTCCTGTGTGCCACCGATCCTGCTCCTCCACGTTCATCCTACAAAGATCGATTACCTCAAGATAAGCCATTCTGAAATTGACTCTCTGTGCCACACTCACCTCTCGTCTGCTCCTTGCCTCAAGATAAGCCATTCTGAAATTGACTCCCTGTGCCACACTCACCTCTCATCTGCTCCTAATTCCTCCTTGCTCCTCATTCAATAAATACCTCTGTGTTGACCACTTACCTCTGTGTCGTGACAGATTTAGAGGTTAAGAACTTTATGGTCATTTTGTCACTGTCCCTGGTGGAACTAAATCATCTGAGAATCAGGCCATTGTCTTCATAATTTACATGTCAGATATAAACAAACATTACCAGCACATCTCATTGTAAAGGGACAGAATCTACTTTAACAGTAGCCTGTAAAACAAGTGTGGCAGGTTTGCTTGGCGTTATTCTTCATTATAATTTTTTTAACTATCCTGTTATTGCTATTATTATAGTTATTGTATATTTTTATAATATTAAGTGCAATATTTTCTACATACAAAAAAAGGCCCATATCGAAGGACTAATATCCATCATGCCAGTGGGAAACGTCAGCTTTATAAAGGATTTTGTAATAGTCTGCTTTCCTGGACTTCAGCCTCATTACTATGGCTTTGTATCAGCACTTCTATTTTTTTGTTTGTGTGTTTACATTGGTGGGAAATGCTATATTTTTCACATTGTTTGTAATGACTAAGCCTGTATATTGTTTCATTATAAATCTAGTTGGGTGTGATGTACTATTCAGCACTACAACATTACCAAAGACAATCAGCAGGTACTGGTTCCAAGATGGACCCATTTCATTCTTGGGTTGTTTTGTTCAGATGTTGTTTGTGCATTATTTCAGCAGTGTCTGTTCACACTCTTAAAAATAAAGGTGCTTCACGATGCCATAGAAGAACCTTTTTGTCTAAATGGTTCCATAAAGAACCTTTAACATCTGAAGAACCTTTCGGTTTCACAAAAGGTTCTTTGTGGCGAAAAAAGGTTCTTCAGATTATAAAAAGGTAAGAAAGAGATGGTTCTTTAAAGAACCTTTGACTGAATGGTTCTTCTATGGCATTGCTGTGAAGAACCTTTTGAAGCACCTTTATTTCTAAGAGTGCAGTTGTACTGGCAGTAATTGCTATAGACTGCTATGCAGCAATCTCTTACCCGCTTCAATATCATAGCATCATGACAAACCGAAATGTACTCATTTCGCATTCTTTGGCTCTTGGATTTTGGGTTTGTTAGGCCCTGTGGCAATGGTCATTCGAGCTTATCCCTGTTTTGTGACCCTGGACCACAAAACCAGTCATAAGTGTCAATTTTTCGAAATTGAGATTTATACATCATCAGAAAGCTGAATAAATAAGATTTCCATTGATGTATGGTTTGTTAGGATAGGACAATATTTGGCTGAGATGCAACTATTTGAAAACCTGGAATCTGAGGGTGCAAAAAAAATCCAAATATTGAGAAAATCGCCTTTAAAATTGTCCAAATGAAGTCCTTAGCAATGCATATTATTAATCAAAAATGAAGTTGATATTTACGGTAGGAAATTTACAAAATATCTTCATGGAACATGATCTTTACTTAATCTAATGATTTTTAGCATAAAAGAAAAATCTATAATTTTGACCTATACAATGTATTTTTGTCTATTGCTACAAATATCCCTGTGCAACTTAAGACTGGTTTTGTGGTCGAGGGTCACACATACACGTGTGCGTGTGTGTTTGCTCCTTCTGCTGTAACATTATTTGCGGTGCTAATAATATATTGTAGACAATATGGTAGTTTTATAATGATATGCAATATGTAGGCCTTGTGTTAGCACTCCAAATGTAACGAATCAGTCCACTGAAGGCGAGCGTAGTGAGAACCCAAGTGCAGTTTTATTTACAGAGTGATCCAAACAATAATCCAAGACTTGACATTAACAGACTTGACGAGGCATGAACAGACTAGACTCACCGACAGCGGGTTACAAC
>NW_015625590.1:469695-470086 GCF_001515625.1 Sinocyclocheilus rhinocerous | reverse complement strand
GAAACAAAACCCAAACACCAAACCCCACATTACATATCCCCCCCTCTAAGGGCGGCTCCAGACGCCCAAACAAACAACCAAAACCCCACAAGTCCAGGAGGGTGGTGGAGTGGAGGCTTATCGTTCCAGTGACCAACAAATAGTCCCCCCTGGCAAACTTGAACGAAAGGGTTCATCGACACCCACTCGAAAAATGTCCTTAAGGGGCCACATCATAAAAACCAACCAAATGGCACAGTCCACAAAAGTCTTGAACATAATCCTCAATGTCCCGGTTGCCTTGACGCAGGCAGAGGAGGCGTGAAACTGCTGGGTTCATCCTTTATGGTCGTGTATTCTGTAACGAATCAGTCCACTGAAGGCGAGCATAGTGAGAACCCAAGTGCAGTTT
>NW_015625590.1:469287-469650 GCF_001515625.1 Sinocyclocheilus rhinocerous | reverse complement strand
GGAAACAAGACACATGACCTAGACAACCAATCAGAACATGACACAATGAACAGAGGAACCAATGGCATGAATACATGAGGGCAAGGGAAGCATGACACAAACAGGGACCATGACTAAACTCCAAAATAAAAGACATGAAAACATGAACAAGAAACACAACCCAAAACATCACATTACACCAAATAGGATTTTTTTCCACTCTGCTGCTCAAATTTACTTTAATTAATCATATACATCACATAAATGCATATAAATTCTATATTAAAAAAATATAATAAAATCTAGATTAAAGACATCTCTTTGGCCAAGCATTCAAATAATGCATCTCATAATCTTGTACTGCAGTTATATCTGATTAAATGC
>NW_015625590.1:459997-468882 GCF_001515625.1 Sinocyclocheilus rhinocerous | reverse complement strand
TGCAAAAGCCTCTTAAGTGCCATCTGAAATTTTCTTCTAAAATTAGCATTTTTATCATTTTATTTTATAATTGCTGTTAATAGTGTTCATCATCTGTTTGATTACATCTTTAATTTATTTTTCCGTACATTTCTGCCATATGTACATTAACTGACAGTCACCACTGATAAGCTACTACTAAATATATTGTAGAAACTTAATTTGCTGTAAAGTTGCTTTGCAACGATTTGTATCGTGAAAAGCGCTATACAAATAAACTTGAATTGAATTGAATTGAAATTCATTATGTAATGTTATACAAATATAAAAATAAAAAATGTGAATGATATGCCATATCATTATGATTCAAGATGACCTATCTGAGTAGTTGTAATTTTCTTTGAACACACCATTTTTGTCACAAACGGAACAAAACGCAAATTATTTTATCTTAGTTTCTGTTAATGTTGCAGAGAAAACTGGCTTCTCTTGTTGAACATGTATTTGTTGATTATATTCTGTATAATATTTTTATAGTTTAGGAAATACTATGTGCATACAACTAGTGCAGTGCACCAGAAATGGTAATGAGTGAGAATGCCAGCATTTTCTCGTGCACTGGAAAATGTTTGCATTTACACATGAGTCTCTCAAGGTGATGATACATAGGGCAACTTTTTGAACAATGTTGCCTGGCAACATTGCCCAGTAACATTGCTCAAAAAGTTGCCCTGTGTATCATCACCTTGAGAGACTCATGTGTAAATGCAAACATTTTCCAGTGCACGAGAAAATGCTGGCATTCTCACCCATTACCATTTCTGGTGCACTGCACTAGTTGTATGTACATAGTATTTCCTAAACTATAAAAATATTATTATGGGGTAGGGGATTTCACTTTAACAACTTCATACTTTAATCCTTTACATGATAAAGCTTGTACTGTCACCATTATACTGATGGATAAAGTTGGATGCCCTGTGCTACATGACAAAACTCTCATATATAGCCAGGTAATGAAAATAACATTTTACATAATAGAAGAACTTGCAAATTGTTTCAATAAAACCTCTTGCAATAACCATTCGTTTGATCCATCTAACTGTACAGGGCTGCTCAGTATTGTCAGAAAATATGGCAAGTGGCAGTTCTGACTCAATGATAAAGACTATATTGTATCCAGAGGTGGATGGAATTATTATTCAATACATAACATGACACATCTGCTGTAATGCCAATGTGCACTGGAATCTAGTTATTTAATCTAAATGTATCTAACAGAAAATTAATCTAGCATGGAAAATAACTCATTTTAAACACAACATCTGGTCCCACCACAGAGGTCTTGACCTTTTTGACTATTTTCAACTACATGAATTGATATTCCATGAGCACACTGCAAAGTTAGACTGTTGACTTTATGATTCCTCTATGGTATGTTTGGTTCTTTTTTTTCAGCTTGACAGCTGTAGCCACTATAAACCTTGGTAAAAACTGGGTAAAAATTGTTCAATAATATTCCTTTGTGTTCCGTGTTAAAAAATAATAGCATATGGGTTTGGAATGACATGAGGGTGAGTAAATAATGACAGAACTGTCATTTTGGGGTGAACCATTAGAGATGTTTAAAATAAAAATTCTGTCATCATTTACTTACCCTTAATCATATAGTCTTGCTCCAACTTGTATGTTTTTTCTTTCTTCTGTTGAACACAAAATAAGATCTTCTGAAGAATGTGTGTTCCTGATAGCCAATGAATTTCATAGTATGGAAAAAAATACTGTGGACGTCAAGGGCTGCCAGCAACTTTTGGTTACCAACATTCTTCAAAATATAGTATTTAGTGTTCAACAGAAGAAAGAAATTCATACAGGGTGGAACAAAATGAAGGTGAGAAAATGACAAAATGTTCTTTTTTTGGGTGAACTATCCCTTTAAGAGATGTATTTATCATCCTCGTTCACTAAATTTGCTCCTCAAAGTCATCATTTTCTGAGAAAAAGAACTAGTTGTTCCTGCTGTCAGTGTCCCTGGAGGAACTGCATCATCTGTGTATCAGGCAATGGTCTTCATAATTTACATTTCAGATATAAACAAACTGAGACCAGCACATCTCAGTGTAAGGAGCAGAATGTACTTTAACAGAAGCCTGTGAAACAAGTGTGGCAGGTTGTTTTTCTTCTTTCTTTATTATTATTCGTTAAATTATCTGGCTATTCTTATATAGTTATAGTGTATTTTATCAGTATTGTAAGTGGGATTATAAAATCAAAATACTGTTTTATGAATTGTGTATTTTTTGCAAAGTTGTAATTATTATACTAATATTAAATACTGATTTTTTTCTCAAACAGAAGATGAAAAGGCACATAAAATATTTTTCTAAGGACTAATATTCATCATGTCAGTGGGAAACATCAGCTTTGTAAAGGATTTTGTGATAGTCGGCTTTCCTGGACTTCAGCCTCATTACTATGGGCTTGTATCAGCCGTTCTGGTTTTTGTTTATGTTTGTACATTGGCTGGAAATGCTGTATTTTTTGTTTTGTTTGTAATGACTAAGAGCCTACAGAAACCTGTTTATTGTTTCATTATAAATCTAGTTGTGTGTGATGTACTATTCAGCACCACAACATTACCAAAGATAATCAGCAGGTACTGGTTCCAAGATGGAACCATTTCATTCATGGGTTGTTTTGTTCAGATGTTCTTTGTGCATTATTTAGGCGGTGTTGGTTCTTATGTTCTGGCTGTAATGGCTATAGATCGCTATGCAGCAATTTGTTACCCCCTTCAATATCATAGTCTCATGACAAACCGAAATGCACTCAATCTGATTCTGGGCTGTTGGATTTTGGGTTTAGTAGGTCCCTTAATGATGGCCATTCGAGCTTATCCTCTCCCTTATTGTGCAGAAAACACCATTATACACTGTTACTGTGATCATGTTTCTATTACAACACTGGCATGCACTGACAGATCACTGTATAGTATTCCAGCACTTATCAATGCTCTTGCAATACTGCTGGGCTCTCTTGCTGTTATCGTTTACTCATATTGCTCCATCTTTGTGGCAGTTATGCGAATTTCAGGCACTCAAGGAAGGATGAAGACTTTTTGTAGTCTTGCAGTCCTCAACTCATCATAATTGCCTGCAATTATGCAGTCCTCAAGTCCTCAACTCATCATAATTGCCCTCTTTTTCCTGCCCAGGTGTTTTATTTATTTGTCCAGCAACATTGGTATAAAGTTCAACACTGATTTGCGATTAGTTATTATTATGATGTATAGCCTATTGCCACCAATGATCAACCCCCTCATTTATTGTTTGAGAACAGATGAGGTAAAAAAGATTTTAAGACAATTTAAAAAGAGGAAAATTGGCATTTCTTTACTTTTGCTCTGATCTGCTATATTTAATAAGTTGCTACAATAATGCAGAAAAAATGGCTTATGCTAAACATAGATAAATACATATAATATTTATACACTGTAAATTAACATTGCAGGGAAAAAAACGGACTTTTCCTGAATACTGATGAAAAATTTCTGAATGCGCACCAGAAAACGAAATATAAATACTTTTTTTGTAGGCATGTGAAAGTCTCAAGGCTTTTTTTTCTCTTTCCAAATCTAACTTTAGGAACTTCTTGTAGGTCTTGCAGAACACGTTTTATTCAGTAATACTTCCAATGTCACTGATAGATAAAGTTGGATTCACTGTGGTTCTCAATGCAACTCTCATGCTTAGGCAGGTAATGACAACATCAACAGCAAAAGCAGGACAGAGAATATTTTCTCCCCCATTGTTATTCAATACATCACACATCTGCTGTCATATGAACATGCACCAGAATCTAGTTATTTCATCAAATTTTATCTGAAATAAAACTAATCTAGCTTTAAATGTTGCTCCTATTAAAAGCATAAAAGATGTGGTCCCATCTCAAAGGTCTTGACCTTCTTGACCTTTTCCACAAATTAAAATAAAGTCATTATTTTGATATAATGTATTGAATTGTATGTATGCTGTTATTTTTGTAGCTGCAGAGCACAAGTTGTATGGCTTTTATGTTTACTTTATGGTGTGGTTCTTTTTTTAGAGCATGACAGCCTATGAACTATTATTATGGGAAAGAGTTGGGTGAACAATATTCAAGATTTTTTTGTGTTCCATGTTACAAATGATATCTTATGGGTTTGGATTGACATGAGGGTGAATAAATAATGTCAGAATTCTAATTTGGGGTGAACTATTTCTTTAAGAGATGTAGCCTGTTTGACGTCCTCATTCACATTAACAGTAACTGCTGGATTTGCTACAGTGATGCTCATCAAAGCCATAACTGTCAGGGTCAGTTGGCAAACCTAAAGCAGGAAAATCAGAACATCAAAACATAATTTTTTAAATGTTTGATGAATTACATTTTAGAGATTAGGAACTTTATGGTAATTTTGTCACTGTCCCTGGAGAAACTGCATCATATGTGTAACAGGCCATAGTATTCATAATTTACATGTCAGATATAAATAAACTGAGACCAGCATATCTCAGTGTAAGAGCAGAATGTACTTTAACAGTAGCCTGTGAAACAAGTGTGGCAGGTTTGCTTCTCTTTATCCTTCATTATAACTGGTTATTGTTATTATTATAGTTAGAGTGTATTCTATGACAAATACATTATAACATTAAGACACTTTTTGTTTGTTTGTTTTTTCAACCTGCAAATTTTTGTACTGCATTTTCTTCGTACAGAAAATGAAAAGACTCGTCTGATATTCATCATGTCAATGGGAAACTTCAGCTCTGTGAAGGATTTTGTGATAGTCGGCTTTCCTGGACTTCAGCCTCATTACTATGGCCTCATATCAGCTGTTCTGTTTCTTGTTTATGTGTTTACATTGGTGGGAAATGCTGTATTTTTTACAGCTTTTGTAACAACTAAGAGCCTTCAGAGGTCTGTATATTATTTCATTATAAATCTAGTTGTGTGTGATGTACTATTCAGCACAGCAACATTACCAAAGATAATCAGCAGGTACTGGTTTCAAGATGGAACCATTTCATTCTTGGGTTGTTTTGTTCAGATGTTCTTTGTGCATTATTTAGGCAGTGTTTGTTCAAATGTTCTGGTAGTAATGGCTATGGATCGCTATGCAGCAATTTGTTATCCACTTCAATATCATAGTCTCATGACAAACCGAAATGTATTCATTTTGATCATTGGCTCTTGGATTTTGAGTTTAGCAGGACCCTTAATGATAGTCATCCGGGCTTACCCTCTACCTTATTGTGCAGAAAACACCATTATACACTGTTACTGTGATCATGGTTCTATTACAACACTGGCATGCACTGACAGATCATTGTATAGTATTCCAGCCCTCATTTATGCCCTTGTAGTACTAGTAGGCTCCTTTGCTGTTATTATATTCTCTTACTGCTCCATCTTTGTGGCAGTTATGCGAATTTCAAGCACTCAAGGAAGGATGAAGACTTTCTCCACCTGCAGTCCTCAACTCATCATGATTGCTCTCTATTTTCTACCCAGGTGTCTTATTTATTTATTTAGCAACATTGGTGTGAAGTACAGTACTGATTTGCGATTACTCATTGTTATGATGTATAACCTGCTACCACCCATGATCAATCCCCTGATTTATTGTTTGAGAACAGAAGAGGTAAAAAAGATTTTAAAAAGACCATTTCAAAAGAAACAAATTGGCATTCCTTTACAGTCGGTCTAACATGCTTAATTTATTGAGTTCGACAAACTGTAGTCAAGCTCTAGATAATATTCCCATATTTATAAACATGAAACAGATTCCAGTAAGTGTTAGAAATGGATTTGACCGTTCTCATCAGTCTGGCTACTCATATCACATTAATTATGTCAACCCAATGATTTACAGACTAAAGATATCAAAGATGTATTGACAGAATCATATAGTGCATGTACATTGTAGTTGCTTTTTTCTATTGCTTCCTACTTTATTCCCCAGTAATTGCTTGTCCTAAATGTTTATTGTGAGATTCTGGATAATATGCAGTACTGCTTGTTCTTATGTTTCAGTCGGTTCTTTTCACAATTTTCCTTCTTTATATTGACTCATATTATTGTTGCAAAATGCTAACATAAGGCCAAACTGTATAATATTCATTATGATTTTATTTTGAGCTATCCCATTTTGGTTAACATACTAAAGCCACACAAATATTGACAAATGAAATCTGATGGTTTATTATTGAGCATGAGCGGTGCAAAAACATGTCTCCACTGCAGGTCTTAATAGTTCTGTTTTGATGAATGGAAGCAAAACCATTTAAATAGGAACATTTTCTCATATTAGAGAAAATATTTGTTGTATTAACAGATATAAAATTTTTACTGTGGAATTACTCTGCTGTCGTAAAGAATTAAGTTCACAAATGGTGAAAGACAATGTAATCACACAGCAGGTTTGAGGAGACTAATGAATGAGTAACAGCTACAAATCATAAGTAACCATTGAAACAAATCAGGACTGAACAGAAATAAGGTAACGGAACTAAACAAGGCAGAAGAACAGGAACCGAGAGAAACACAACCAAAAGTCCATTACTGTGACAGGAAGGTTCTGACCCATAGATAGTTTACACCTCAATGGGAACAAAAGGTAATTTGCATGGAATGACCCTCTACAGTAATCAAAGTATCTTTTAACTCTTAGGATCTGGATAAACTTTTAGTCTACTTTGTAAGATTAAGACCATTGTACCACTCACCCTGACACTATTCAAATGAAACCAAACATGACTGTAAATCTTATTTGCATTCATATAGAACATTCTACTATTGACCATTCTGAGTGAATCCAGTGGAGGGAGCAGATGAAAAGGCACTGATGCATATGTGAGAGAGGCGTTTCCTGCACCACCCCTCTGTGGGGTGTCTTGAAGGTGCCAGTGTATTGTCTGTTTCTCAGGAGATCAAAGTATCTGAGTTTCCTGAGTTTCTTTTATCCTTACAGCCTCATTAGTGACTTTTTCTATGGGTCGTTATACGTTAGTCATCCGCCCTATTGGAATGGTCAAAGCCATTCTGTGAGCACCTGACAGCAAATTGACTGTGCATCTGCAACCATAGTTATTCACGTGTGATCTGCATTAGACTTAAAAAAAGACCATTTTAAAAAGAAACTAACCATTTTCACACACTCAAACAAAAAAAAAAGGTAGACAGCTGTTACTGGGGCAATACCCTAAGGTACAAAAGCTTATTTACCTCTAAATGATACATTTGAATACCTTAAATGTATATATTAGTACTTTAAAAATACATATTAGTACATAAAGTGTACTTATTAGTATTACATCATTTCACTAGATTTGCACTAGATTTACTATATATTCTGTCTTAGAAACTATTTAGAAGGTTTTATTTTTATTACTATTATTATAATCCCAATCAGTTTAACCTGTGGTACTGAAAATGGTATTGAATATTGATATTTTTCGATGTATTATATCAAAGTAACTAACTCATGGCACTGATGGCTCTCGATCGATTCATAGCTATTTGCAATCCTCTCAAATATCATACCTTGAATAAAAATTCGACTATTGCCATTATGTGTGCATGTGTTTGGATAGCAAACATGCTGCAGTTATTTGGAGTCACTCTCTTGGCCCTCAGTGGGATTTCTGTCTGGACCACTATCGTCAAAGATGATTGACTATTAGCATACAGTTTGGATTGGCGGTATGGTTCTGTTCTGGGCAAGAACTCCCTGCGCATCCATGCAGCCTAGCATGGATGAGAGCAGGGAGAGCAGCAATAACCCCCCAGGGTAAACAGAACAGAACCAACATAAATGTATTGCAGATATTGTTAAAGTTCAATAATTTTATGTACACATTTTAGAATTAGTCTGATTCAAAGGAGAATCAGAAGGCTGAATCCCGACTGACAGAGGAGGAGTTGGGGATGGAGGAGGGTAATTAGCTATTGAGCAATGCGAAAACTGCTGATAATACTGAGGGACCTTATATATGAATGCTTTGATAGGTGTCATATTCCCATAGGTAGATGGGGATCTGCTGAAAGTCCCACCAAAACAAAACCCTATGCTGATATCCCCCAACACAAACTGATAGCAAAATCTCAAAGCCTTAAGCAACAAGCATGTTGCCCTTAACCAATGACCAATCAAATATGTTGCCAAAACCCGCATAACCTGTAGCAACAATTCTGTTGCCTTTAACAGATGAACTAATGAATATGTTGCCAATACCTTAAAAAGCTTAAGCAAATTGTTCTCAATAACACCAGATAGACTTAAGAAAAACATGTTCCAATTCGACTACGGCTTTCAGAACAAGCATGTTCCGAATAACGACCGGATTGCTCTGGAACAGCATGTTCCCAACAAAGTGTCAGAATGTACCTTGTTATAAAACATTCGTCACCAAAATGACTGGAACAACAAACACGCTTCAGAAACTCCGTTGCTGCCTGTGGAGCAGATACCTACGAGATCAAAGAAAGATATTGTGTTATTCACACTCACGTGCTGTGTTGCTAATAAACATGATATAATTTCAGTTCTGTTGTTTTTTTGCACACGTCAGCATGACATCAGAGCAAGTCGGAAGTAACTTGGACACTTTTCTAACCGGCATGCATCTCGCGGTGATCACCGGTGATCGGTTCTGCGTAGATTTTGCTCATCTCAAACAAACCTACTGCGAAAGCCTTGTTGACGACACACTTTATTCTCGTTGGTTAGATTCTGTGATGACAAGCACGACGTGTGTTGCATGCTTATTATAACAATTCAATTCCAATGATGCTCACTAATCTGTTTTTAACAGTAAAAGCATTTTTAGTAGTCACACTGTTATACTGAGTCACGTTTAAAAAAA
>NW_015625590.1:453934-459395 GCF_001515625.1 Sinocyclocheilus rhinocerous | reverse complement strand
GCTGTATTAAGCAGTATAAAAAGTGTTTCTGTTGCTTTATGAAAACGTTTCTGAAACGTCTGTGTATTTGACAAATATTGCATTTAATTCACTTAATCTGTGATAGAGTATGCAAACACTGCGAGAGTGTCATTACCAGGAGCAAGTGGCTACTCTCTCCAGCCGGAGGCAGGTTAGTGCCTATCCTCTCGAACATTCTAGTCTTCTCGAGCAAGTAACTGCAGCGCTGCCGATGACTTCCGCAACCATGGAAGAAACACGTTAAGAGGCGCGCTCTTGCTCTCGCTTGGGTCGCTGAGTGCGCGCGCTTAAGAATCCAACTCTTAACAGTGTAAATAACTCAGAATGCATGAAATGACATTAGACACCCGTTAAGCGCAGCATATTGCAGCGACAAGCGTGTTGCCAGTGACAACAGATAAGTACTGCACATTCGCATAAACTAGCACAAGCATTTAACTGAAAACAACTAGGCCTAAATGAACGTAAACAACATGGATAGCCTTATGCTGAGTTCACACTGCACAATTTTAGCCCGATTTTTCACTCGCCGACAGGTTTTACGAAATCGCCGACAAATGCCCGAAATCGGAGGCAAATCGGTGCTCGTTCTCACGAGTATGCATGACCTGCCAGAACTAACGCTATGCTTGATATACCTCATTGCTACTGTGAGCATGTTGCTTTAAGCAAACTGGCATGTGGAGAAGTAACTACCATGAAAGTCACAAAGGCAGCCATCGTCATGTTTGTGCTGTGGGGTCCTTTATGTTTCATCGTATTTTCTTATGCCGCTATCATCATCTCTGTCTTGAAAATGTCCAATTCTGAGTGATGTTACAAAATGTTCTCCTCATGCACCCCACAGATACTAATCATATGTCTTTATTATCTACCCAGAACTTTTGTGTATGACGCCCATTGCTGGTTATGAGTTTAGTACTGATATCCGCATTGTGGTTTCCATGATATACAGTCTTGTCCCTGCTGTTATCAATCCATTTATATATTGCTTCAGGACTAAAGAGATCAAAGAGGCAATAACTAAAAAAAATTAAGAAAAAATAGGTTGGAGGTAATGGAAAGGTCACTCTTGGTTAAAAAGAAACTAACTTGTCCAGTATTGTTGCTCACTGTATATATATATATATATATATATATATATATATATATTTAAAAACACAAGATATTTTATGAATACTGATGCATAGAAATAATTATTCAGCTATATACAAATACTGTTTAATTTGACAGATAATCTCTGTTCACCTCTTTAATAAGACATTTATGTTAAATGTGCACTGAATTGTTTTTATTAAAATTCAAAACTCTGTACATGTGATTGCACAAACCTGTCTTTGGTTTCATCTTTGTGCTTTAAACAGTTATATACAAGAATTTACCCTTAAATTAAGTATTTTAGTTTTATTAGTTAAGAAAAAATCTGTCCATGTACAGTATACTGTATACAAAGTTCACACACACACACACACACACACACACACTGTTTTATTTTATTTTATTCTTTTCTAAAACAACTTAGTCTTTATTATATTATATTATATTATATTATATATTATATTATATTACAGTTAGGCTCCTTGTCTCAGTTTGGGGCCCACTGATCCTGGTAAAAGGCCGGATATCTTCTAAAGAGCTTCCAAGTATACAAGTCACGATCGTTGTTAGATAAATGTTCAGATCTTCTACATCTAGGCACATGCATCTACTTAAATACTAGACTACAATTCACAAATTGTGATTAAGAGAACTTTTAGCAGTTTTGTTATCAGAATCCTGTAAATGGAAGATTACACAAAAAGTACCCAAATCATGGTGGCTGCTGCAAATTATGTACTGACATGCAGGACAAAAGTTACAATAATATTGGCTATAGTGTTTTCTCAGCTAGTTAGAATCATCTTACAAGAACATGGTGGAAGGTTTTTACCAAAAACATTATTATTATTGGAAATTATTAGAGATAATTCCACATCTTTTGCATTATATCAAATATATATGTAACCAATGAACACAATCAAACACAAAAATGTTTTGTCAGAAACAAAGCTCATGTGGTCACACACAAGAAATCCCAAACAATATGTCACTGTGTGGGAGGTTTCTTTGATCTTAAGATGGAGATTAAAAGCAGCGACTTTAGTGTGGCGTTATCTGATGGACACTGATACAGAAGGTATCATTTCGTTTCTTCTATATCTACGGTAAATGCTTAAATGGTTAGGATCCAGAAAATGCAAGATAAAACAATTATAGGCTACTATTTATGTTTTCCATTATATAGTTTTCTATGGAAGTAATTTTAAGTAATGGCCTGAAATGGTTCAACTTGACAATATAATCCTTTATATTTTGCATTTATAGTTGCATTTTTATATTTTTTTATGCTTTCCACTTCAGCTTTGTTGACCTATTGTCTTTTTCTTGCACTACAGTGAGTGTACACAATTGTAACTGCAAAGCCTTTCTAGAGTCATGACCCACACCAATGTCACTGGCTTTACTGAATTCTACCTGCTGGGATATAGTTTCTGCCTGACGTTATGCATTTTGTGTGACTTCAAAGCATGTAGGAAGGTAGCTACCCTTTGCATGATGTGCCCCAAATTATCATGTCATATAAACCGTCATTTTGGAGTCGATTCAAACAAACCAATTATTTTGGAATGATTCATAGTTATTTAATTTGAATATTGACAACACACCAGAATGTAGTCTACATTCGCAGTCACAAAGATGGATGATCCAATTAAAAAAATAACAATAATAATACCATGCTGGCAAACTAAACTAATGTGTTCATGTGCATTTAAAATATATAATTAAAATATAGCCTAAATAAAGCCTGCCACGGGGAAACACATTTCACAAGTATATTCTTCAAATTTTATGGAATATGCATAAAAAAGGGTGAGAAATAATATACCCCAGGTTTTTACAATGAGTGACGAAATCACATGATCATGAAAGTAAGATTCCTAAAATGAATGGCATTGGCATATCTTTGTAAAGATATTCAGTTACTCCATTTCATTTTGGAACAACCCTTGAATTGTCCCTTGGCCTTCAAGAGTGCACAAATGGCATTTTAAATTTGCCTTTATTTCACTGGAAGTGTTTGGTGTTGGCAACATAACCAAAATCACCATGTTGCATACAAATAAATATATTCGCATTGTCCATTTAGCATAGTAACATATATAAAATATGACTGTATAAAGAGCCCAAAACATACAGTATGGCGTGTCTCATCACGTGTCTCTCGTGACCAAGGGAAGAGTTCATATACTGATGAGTCAATACATTTCTGTTAGTATAGAGGTGCATTGGACAGAAGAGTTTCACTCCTTCCAAATGTAAGGTTACTCTGCGATATATATGAAGTCATGCAGGCTAAAGAATTCATTTCATTATTGACTACCCATATCATAGCCTTATGAAATAATTATCTTTGCATATGATACTTTGCTGTCATATTTAAAAGTTTTTTGTTTTTGCTTTTTTTCTGTTTACAGTCAAAGACTAGATGGTTTCTGAGGGATTTTTTGGAGCAATGGCAGTCACCAACTTCTCTCAGATCACTGAATTCTACCTGCTGGGATTTCCAGGACTTCATTCACAGTATTATGGGGCTGTGGGGACCTTTTTAATCTTTGTCTATGTAATACTGGCAAGCGGAAACATTTCAATCATTTCATTTATTGTTTATGAGAGAAGCCTTCATAAACCCACCTACTTGATCTTCTGTAATCTTGCAGTGTGTGATCTTTTGTTTGGAACCATCACATTGCCCAGAGCAGCTGCAAAGTATCTTGCTAAAGATGATTATGTACCATTTCATTTATGTTTAGTGCAAATGTTTTTTGCTCATTACTTAGGGACAGTTAATTCTTTTATTTTACTATTAATGGCCCTGGATCGGTTTGTTGCCGTATGCTACCCACTTCGATATCCCGCTGTTATCACAAACCAGCATATTGCATATGCGTGCACAGTGTGTTGGCTGTTTATTTTAGGATTTCTACCATTACTTACTTATCAAACTGAAAAACTTCCCTTTTGCACTACAAACGTAATAAATCAATATTTCTGTGATTTCAATTCATTAGCTAAAATTGGCTGCGGAGATAAGACTGAGCTGAGGAGAAATGCTCTAGCTGTATCCTTGTTTGTTCTTTTAGGCCCTCTTATATTCATCATATTTTCCTACATTGCCATCATCAGATCTGTTTTCAAACTCTCAAATGTTCAGGCCCGATTTAAAACATTTTCGACATGCACCCCTCAGCTTTCAATCATATGCCTTTACTTTTTGCCTAGATGTACTGTGTATATATGTGACGTAACCACCGAAATACCTACAGGTGTTCGGATTGTGCTTGTTATGTGGTACAGTATTCTCCCACCTGTTGTTAACCCAATGATTTACTGTTTGAGAACTCAGGAAATCAAGGCCGTCTTCATGAAGAGAATGAGAGGGAAAAAAGTCAACCTTCAGCTGAAAGCATCTTCATGTTGAGACGAAGATATATGCTTAATGAACCTGTATACCTAACATGTTGTATATAATGCGTATTATGATCAAATGTTGCAGAGTAAGGGCATATTACATATTTTGTTGCATTTTTAACCATTTATTGACCATTTTTATTGCCTAATAAAGAACCAAAAATATAATTAGCAATGACAACAAATCACTCTTTACAGTCACTTTTTCAAGACATCATATTTTATTAATTAATACTGTAATCTGTTGATTAAATAAATCATCGTTGACTATAGCTGCTTAATGTGTCCTAAATTGTGCAGTCCTAAGCAACAAAAATTCCTTTGATAAATAACTAATACATTAAAATTTTAATATAATAAATTAGTTTCATTCAAACTATAAGGAACGGTGGGATCCTCATTTCTCTGAATGATTACACTGTGCCTTTAAAATGAAGTTTTAAAGTAGTTTTAAGAGTTCAAAGTGCCCTTGTTGTCTTCATTTTCAAAATATATGCATTACATAAAATGTATAGCAAACAAATACCCAGCTACAACAAATTTCGTTCAGTATAAAAACACAATTCACCTCATATTTGAAATTTTAATGATTACAAAATTCATAGTTCAGCTCCATAAAAACGGTAGAATCAGTCATGAACTGAAAGTGTAGGATATAAACAGATGCAAAAGTTAAAGATCTGACAACAGATGGCGCCAATGTAACAAGATTATTATGCTCCTCAAACACTGTTCCCTTTCATGGGAACTTCGAACTGCGTCCTATAGGGGTCGCTATGGGGAACGCCTCGTCGTGACCCGTGTCTGAAGCATACATTGAAAAAACACCAACTCGTTGGCCGGCGACAGCCATGACGTCACTACCGGTGCGACTATAGTATAAATAGGCGCCGGGAGCACACATCATTCTCTTCTTCGTCTTCACTGACCG
>NW_015625590.1:453643-453866 GCF_001515625.1 Sinocyclocheilus rhinocerous | reverse complement strand
CACGGAGGAGAATGAGCTCGTGGGGATCTCAGGTGGACCTGGCCGATGAGTTTAGATGAGTTTTCCTTCTCGTGCTCATCGGCGGGGGCGAGAGACAGCCACTGGAGGATGATGTTCTCTCTTTAACATCATCTGATCCAGGGGCCAGTGCTCTGCTGGGTTCAACCCAGGAAGAGCAGGAAATGGATGAAGAGAGCGAAGAAGCTGAGGCTGAGCCTTCTCA